>NC_056744.1:390269326-390381826 GCF_019279795.1 Protopterus annectens
TTAGCTTATTTATGAGGTGTGCAATGTAGAATGTGGGTCTGACCACTAAGGATATGTAGTGATTGAAGTGTAGATTGCTATCAACATGTGTTCTCAAGTCTTGGGACACTGTGTTTGAGCTTAGAAGGGTGCTATGCATATCATAATTAGCAGGGGTACTTCGTTGCCAAAGGGGTCAATGAGGCATTTATTGCTTTAAGGTTCAGCCTTTGAGTTTGGCACCAATCATTTGTCTGCATCAGCCACCTCTGTAATATGTTTACATAGTTGGGGGACTCTATATGATTGTGTCCAGTTGACAGTCATCTACAAACTTGGTAAGCCACAGGCCATCTACCTTTGCCTGGACTTCAGAGAAATAGTTTCCAAACAGTTGAGGACCCAGTAAAGATCCTTATGGTATTCCACTGGTAAGTAACCTAGTGGTGGAGGTGCAGTCCCCATCTTTGACAGTGTGTGTTCTATCAGTGAGCCAGTTGGTTATCCATCTAGTAATGTATGGGTTAATCCCTGGATGGGAGATTTTCTGTACGATACCTGAATGGGGGATAGTGTTAAAGGCCTTGGATAAGTCAGTGCAAGCTGTATGTCCTGTTATCCCTCATCTGGGTCTTTGGACTGAGTGTCAAAGAGGTTTAATAAGCAAGAGCTACCCTTGACAAAACTAAAATGGATCAGGTGAAGTGTGTTGAAGGTCACCTATGTCCCTGTGGATAAGGTCCATGCTGATCATTTCCCTAGCCTTGCAGGTAAGGCTTTTTAGGCCTATGGGTCAATAGTTTTAGTTCTTCATGTTAACAGATTTGATGTGCATTGCATATCACATTTGATATACATTTCTGTAGTGTTGGTGATATGTGTGTGAAAAAAGTACTGAAACAGCAAGGTTGCAGTGCTTGGGGGCAGGCAAAACATGGCTGTTTTGTAAATATGTGACATACTGTTAGGTAGGGCCTTTGGTTTATTATGTTTCCACATGTAATTTCATGTCATAGAAATGGACAGCAAACTGCAGTAATACATAATAATATTTACTTTTCCATAGGGAGGTGAGCAAAAGGTTTGTGCAACAGTTAGCAAAGTGTTAGCGTGTGCGAGATGCACATTTCCAATACTTTCCCTGTTTGCATGTATTTAAGCAGTGCACAAACGTGAGATGCATTGCTAAAGTCTGAGAGTTAGTACTGAGTCTGTGAAACACACCTCCTGGTTAACGTACTCTGTGACAGCAGATGTAAATGCATTGACACATTTCTTTTTGAGCTCAGATGATACTGGGTTCAAATCCAGGTGTATCTAATACTTTTAAATAAACAGTGATAATGCAGTTCCATTAATTTTATATAGGTAGCTTTGTCGCCTCACAGTAAGACGCTGTCCGGTTCGATTCTCAGCTAGAGCGTCTTTTGTGTGGAGACATGCGTGAATGGGTGTACGTTCATTGAAGGTTGTGCGTCAGGGCTGGTAACTCGGCACGTAAAAATCAACTACCAATCATTAGCGGACCGGAGTTCCGCTGTGGCGACCCCTAGCCGGGAAAAGCCGAAAGACACAACAACAACTGTGTTGCTGTATGTTGGCATAGGGCAGCGGGGCAAAGCAAGATTGCGTGAAGATGACCACAGCATTTTGTCACCACTTATATCATTTGGCATTGCTGCATGATACAAAACTTTGCACAAATATAAATGTCAAAAAACGAACAGATCCATTGCTTTTTCTGCTACTTATGTGTGTTGTGCATTATTCTATTTTTTGACCAGATTATAGATGTTGAAATGGGGTAGATAAGAAAGCAGTGAAATGGGGAGTAAGCAGGGGAGAACAAAGGGAAAGCAATACAGGAATGTACAGGAGGGAAGTAGGAAAGAACCAAGGCAATCCATTTCTTCAGTAGAAAATAATGATCAAATGTGCAGAATATTAGCTGAATTTGGACTGTCATGCCCAGAGAGAGGGGTGACAACAATGTACTTATGTTGTATAGCCAATTAGATCGAATCAAGTGTGTCAAGAAGACAGAAATGCAAAATGGAGAGCTATGTATTGGACAATATTTTTTGTGGGACAGGTGCCCACTTTTTTTTTTAATTCCATAAGAAAGGACTGTGGGTAAAAGAGGTAGTTATGTCTGCATTAGATAAGTTGGGTAGGTGAAGCAAATGAAAACAAGACAAGAGACAGGACAACACAGGCTCATAGCCGTCAAGTTTAGAGATGGTGAGAATAGAGTCCTCACCCACTGGACTGTCATTACTGTCTCCTTACTCTGCTGGCAGCTGGAGTGCTTGACGTCTTCTCCTCCTATGGACCATGAGGGATATTAGCCTCTTGATCTGGCATAGATGTATACCAGTGGTGCGGTGAACAACCCATTGCACCATCCCTGACATCTCCCTGCAGGTGATAAAATCACCACCTTTGCCACAGCTCCTGGAAGGTACCACTGCACCAGCTTCCAGGGCAGTACTACCTGTGTGCAGGTAGTGCAGGGGCAGCAGAGATGGTGCAGCCAGGTTGGCTCCCAGATGTGCTGGGCATCAGTGCTGGAGCCAGTGGAGTGGGGGTAGGCTGATCCATTGGGGCTGGCCTACGTTGCTGTGCTGTGTAGCATTTAGTGATGTGGTACACATAGATGACATGGAGACATTTTGACAACACTTAATAGAAAATAAAAAGAGAGGTAAGGGTTGGGGTGAGAGAAAAAAGAGAGGCAATTAGTACCATCATATGTGACATACAATGCATTAACACAATTATACAACTCTTTTATCAGAAGTATTACATTTAAGTGTACATCTTAACAGATACACACTATACTACAGATTACTGAAAGTAATCTTTGAAATACGTGCATATTGCACATATGGGTGATCAAGTTGTACAGATTACAGCTTACAGAAGGGCACTGATTTAAAGTTTTCAATTTACGGTAAATGTAATTGAAGAAATAACAGTATTGTGTAGTTGTGAACCATGGTATTTGAACCCACAACCTCTGACTACAGTCTAATATTGGACTCCTACAGTTGGTTTGTGCTGCAGACTAATGCATGCATACTTGCTTTTACAGTTGGAATATGCATGCTCTATTTGATAAGATCAAAAAAGCTATCTTTAACTTTTAAAGCTACAGTAACACTTCCCTTCCACTGCGTACTTGCTTCCCTCAGTCTCTCCAGTCAAGCAGCATGAGCCTGCTGATTGAATTCACATTCAGGGGGAGCTGGGGAAAGGAGAGAAAAGAACAAAAGAGCATTATGCATACCAGTCTTGCCTACATTTAGTTTTCTAAGTGTTACAAGTACTCTCTTATTATCATATTTACACAGCTGTGGAATGTCCATAGTCTCAATCTCATACAACTAACAGTTGAAAGCATCTGTTTTTCTCCTGCATAGGTCATTAAAATGATGCCTACATTGCTCTCCAGAGTGTGGGGATACTAGTGGCACTGGATACATCCTTGGCCAAACTGTTCCATGCCTCAGACTTGTGTGAGCCAGAATAGCCCCCCTGCAGAAGCCTTTGGCTGTGATGTTTTACCAGGAGTCCAATAAATATCCTGGACTCCTGAAAAGCCCCACATGTTTGCCCTAAACCTGGCACCTTTCTCTCCAACAGTAGCCATATCTACCAGCCGAACTAGGGCAATGGAAAGTGATGGTTTTCCACCAATTCCAGTTATCGGATTTACTAGTAGTGCACAGACCTGAGCAGTGATGCCAACCGCATTTGTTTGATGTTAAGTGGAGAGCAGCAGTGCCAAGTAGGGAGGAATTAAATCATTAAAACTGGAAGGTTAATGTGACACTTGGCCTTAGTTTAAGGGTTGTCTACATTATGGTGTCTGCTGATGTAGCCTATATATATATATATATATATATATATATATATATATTGGAAATTGGAAGGTAACTGTTAGGTGAGTTAAGTTTGCAGACTTGCACTGGGGGCATAAATATAATGACCAGACACATTTGTTTTTGTCTTTATACACTGAGGAAAATTGATTTTTACAATGTGGGTTCAAACCTAGGCATAAGAGCCAAAACATTTTCTTCCACAGCGTTGATTTTCCATCTTTGCCACAGAAGATGCGCTGCTCAGACATAGTCTGGAATCGTACATAAGTATAGGTGACAGTTGGAGCTGTTACACATGTATATGTGTGACCGGATAAGGTTAATGGATGTAGATACAGTTGTGTATGTATGTTATGTAATTATGAAGCCTGTGCAAATCCAGATAGCAGAATTATACTTACAGAAATGTAGTAGACGGTATATATCCTCAGTCATACATCTGAAAACATAATAATGGTGTCTCATCCCACATACATATAATTCATCTCAGCTCCACTATTTATAGTGTTATAAGTGAGATTGAATGTAATGGAAAGTGGAACAATAGTAAAAGTGTATGGAATATGCTGTATTAGAAGCCAGAACCATGTGTATGGCAGTCCTGCACTTACAACTTTTGCCACAAGAATGTTGAAATAATATTTTCATTTCATTGCTATAAACTGCATTGCCACAACAGTAAAAAAAAAAAAAAAAAAAAAAGTCTGATACCCCCTGTACTAGAATCTAGGACCATCTGTACTCTAGCCCTACACTTACACCTGCTGCCATAAGACTAGTTACATGAAATGTCCTGATTTCCTAATAATTCTTAAGTTCTTTGTGGTAACCACAGCACAACGCTGCTTAGAGTGTTGGTGTGATGCCCAACAGAATTCATTGAATATATCCAGTTTCAGTTATTGGCTGTCTGAGTCCTGTCTGCAGGTGTTCAATGGCTAACCGCCACGCAACACCACTAAGTGTAGCTGCACTATGGAAAACAAAAATTGCAACAGTGTATTGGTTTTGACCATTCCTCTTTTACAGACACCTTGTTTGTAAGTGCTCTGTCTGCTTCCTGGGTGGGCCACTAGTCCATTTTATGCATTGCCTTGCTTTGCGCAAATGAGGTAAGCACAGCCAAACCTGACATTAATTTTTCTCCTTTTTCCATGTTTGCGCTAAGTTGCACATCAGTCAAACAATGGCCCAAAAAAAAGGGGGGGGGGGGCGAGTAGCTGAAATGAGGAAAAGCAGTCTATGACATACACAGTATAAAATGTTAGTACACATGAGATATTTTTACATGGGTCTGGACTTGTACCTTCACTACAGTGAACCTTCAGAACACAGTAAGGGTGCCTTATCCTTCTTTGCCACACAAACCGTTTTGCAGCAGGGAACTGAAGCATAAATAAAAGGCTAAAAGTACTTCAAACGAAGCTAAGCAGTCTATGAAACAAACACTACAAAATTACTTCAACTACCCCTCCATTAACTGGGAAAACTACTCGTGTACCAATATACTTGCCCAACATTTCCTGAAATTCATTAATTCCAATGCTTTGGACCAGCTCATTCTTACCAACACTAGAGGTAGTAACATCCTTGACCTGGTCATTACTAACATGGGCAACCGTTGCTCTACACCAATGGTCAACTCCTCCCTGGTTAGATCGCACCACAAACTAATCACCTTGGAAATCCACATACTTCTCACCCCCCCACCCCACCCCACCCCTGCAAAGGTAACCACCATGAAAAACTTCTCCAAAGCTAACTGTGGGCTCCTAAAAACAGAGGTGGCTAACTTCACGGCTCTCATGCAAATGGAGAATAGTTGCATGACCGCCAAATCATACACCAATGCACTGTACGAACACATGCACAAATGCATGGATCTTGCCATACTCATTAGAACCAAGACACTCTCCTCCAAAAAAGGAAGCCAATCTGGTGGTCCCCTGCCATAAACAAACTCTACAACAGAAGGAGAAAACTGATGCGGAATAAGCTGAAGTCCCAAGACTGGAAAAACTCCCTTATCAGCCTCAACAAAAAGTTAAGATCCTTCATCAAATCCTCTAAAGTTAGCTATGAAAACAGAATTGCAACAGGTAGTAAAGACAACCACAAGGCCTTCTATAGTTATATAAAGAATCTCCACAGCAATACCCAGATTTGCTCTGAGCTACTGCACAATGGTACCTCCTGTACCAAGCCAACAGATATTGCCAGTATACTGGCCGACAGATTCAATGCCAACTTTACCCTTCTCTCCCCCCAAAGGACCAATCACAATACCAGTAGATTGCCAGGCACCCAGTATTACTGCTGCACAGGTTAAAACAGCACTGTGCAAGGCCAAGAATACAGCTTCTGTGGGACCTGACAATATCCCTGGCTGTGTTCTACATGAACTACAGAATGAACTGGCACCTCATCTGTGTACTGTGTTCAATCACAGCCTCACCTCAGGCTTTGTCCCTACCAAATGGCACATCATCCCTCTCCACAAAGGAGGAGCGACTACAGACATGGGAACTATCGCCCCCATTAACCTGACGAGTCTGATATGCAAAGCTATGGAACGCATGGAACGCATCATCATGGACCTAATAAACAAGGATATAAGGAATCTCCAAACTCTGTATCCCACACAGTTTGGTTTTGTGAAGGGTAGATCATGCCTGCTCAACTTGGTCGACTTCTATGAGTCAGTCACCAGAACTATGGATGAAGGCAAGGTGGTTCATATAGCCTACCTTGATCTGGTAAAGGCCTTTGATATCATTCCCCACTCAGGAATCCTAGAAAAACTCACTAAGCTAGGCATCAGCTCCTATATCACCAGGTGGGTTGCAAACTGGCTCACAGATAGAACCCACAGTGTGAAAATAGCTGACTCCAAGTCAAGACTGCCGACCAGTCATGAGTGGAGTCCCACAGGGTTCAGTCCTGGGTCCTCTCCTGTTTGGTGTCTACTTCTCAATCATCCAGGCCAACACAAAGGGATTCTGGCTGACAAAGTTTGCAGACAAGTGCAAGTTGGGAGCTATTATTAACTCCCCAAGTGATGGTGACATCCTACAGAACGGTCTCACAAAGACCAACGACTGGTGTCAGAACCATGGCCTTAAGCTCCATGTCAAAAAATGTGTCATCATCCCTTTTGGGAAAAAGCTGGTTCCCATGAATTACCACATTGATGGTAGTCCACTGAACAAAGAAGACATTATGAGAGATCTGGGAACACAGGTTGACTGCAACCTATCTTTTGACCACCACATTGCCCCGTGGTCAGAAACTCCTTTTATGTGGCACATCTCATTACTAAGGGAAGAGGTCATTGTCTCCCTCTACTCTTTCCCCATTAGGCCAGTCATCGAGTACAATGCACCATTTGGCATGTACCTCACTAGATACCTGCAGCAACTGGAGAGGCCACACAAGTACCTCTCAAAGAGGATCGTAGTCCTTAAACACTTGTCCTATATGGACAGACTCAAAAAACTCCGAACTATTCTCTGTCTCATATCACCTACTTAGAGACAATCTCTGCTTGACTTCCAAAGCCATGTCTGACGCATCTCTGTTAGAAATGCTACAGCTAAAGAAATCCCAATCCCGCTGAGCTACATGTGCCAGAGACCTCAACCTCATTACCACAATCAACAGAATGTGCTGGAGGGACAGGTTTATAACACAGAGACTGCCCATGCTATGGAATAGACTTCCCATACATGTCAAACAGAGCAACTCACTGGCCCTCTTTAAGAGAAATCTTGATGAGTGGATGGGAAATAGAAGATTCACCCCAAGGATCACTCCAGTGGCTCTACACGACAGAGGCACTGGGAACTATGGTTGGGTGGCACGATCCAAGGCTAATCCTATGGGCTAGGCTTGTAAAGGCTCCAGGGCCATTAGCCTAGAAGATACCTGTGAACCTATGTTTGTTAGTACACATGACATACTTTTACATAGGACTGGATTTAAACTCTCACTCCAGTGAGACTTCAGAATATAGTAGGGGTGCCTTATCCCTGTTTGCCACACAAACAACTTTGTAGCAAGGAAAATAAATCATTCTGCATACAACCAACTGCAGCATCATCTATAGTAATATGAAACCGTACAAGTGTTATTTGTACATTTATTATTTTTGGATGTAGTGCAGTAAGTGATCACACAGCCTGTTAGAAGTATTGATTACAAATCTGCAGCTATGTCTTATCTCTCTTTGTTTGTTGGCCATTCTTCTCTTATCTGACCAGTAATCTGAGACATGCAGTCTGTAGGCCTTTCTATATTATTGTCCTTAAAATGTGTGAGGATATTAAATGGCAATAATATAATATGCAGTTGTCAACAAATGAAGGGGAGGTTGGAGGTTAATGGACAGAACCTGTGAATTGTGTGCTGCTTACTTACATTTCCAACTTTGACAACATTACATCTAACACTTTGTATGTCTAGTAAAATACCAAAAACTCTCTATGAGGCAACAGTGGCAATTTTTGAAGCAGCAAGACCAATTCAATACTGTATATGTTATTGAGACAAAAGCACTAAGCTTTTACTTCGCTTGTTGTTGTCTCTGCTACCAGTTTGCAGTTAGTGAATACTTTGTAAGTCTAACCTGACACACCCACTGGATGTAGAGCAGTCTGCATTGCTGTTACATTTACCTTCTCCCTACCAGAAATCATTCACAATTGCAATCCATTAAAAGCAAACACTGAGGAAGTGCTTGCAGTATGTTTATATCAAATACACAGAGCTAGGTATTTGGGATTCAGCAGTTCTTATGAGTTCACACCTCATTTGCATATTCACTATGTTGACGGCCCTGATTTTACACCATAAGAAGGTAACCATATGCTAGGGAAACTGAAGTTGAAGAGACTTGTTTATGTGGAAAACACAGAAAAGAGGCTATTACTTTCGGATATATCTGCACAGAGGATTACTAAACTTGAGAAGGTATGATTGCATTTTGTCAGCTACGTACTGCATATGCAGAAATGTAATTAAAATATATTTAGTAGTTTTATATATATATATATATATATATATATATATATATAAAAGCAAAGGTTTTTAAACTTTTGTCTGTATGTATTAGTTAGAAGTGTACTGGTGACATGGGCATGTTTGTCAGTGCATTTCGGCATGGGCATGTTTGTCAGTGCATTTCACAGGTATACATGATTGGCAAAACCTTAAAATTGAATGTTTTGTATTAAATATGTAGACATGTTTAAGGGACAGTTCATCTGATAGCACTTTTAGCATTTCAGAGATGGTTTGTTAGCAAAATGTGTCATTTGCCTGTTCTTTTGGGGATGGGGGAGCAAAGCTGCATTTCTGCTATGACACAAACAAGGATATGTTGCTGCTGTTACTCTCCTTTTTTGCATTCAGCCTGTTGTTCATATTTCGGATCTCTATACTGTTTTATATTTCTCCAGTGGGTAATACTGAAATCCTACCTTTTCTGTTTTATCTGGAAACAGTTATTTTGTAGTTTTGTGGTACTTATGTGTATTATTCTTCTGTTGTCCTTTAGGACCCAGGTGTTGCAATCCTCAAAAACCACCCTTCACTGACCCTGAGAATTGGGTCATTGTTGAAGCTTTTAGGCATCATGGTGCCTTCCTGCTTGGGAAGGGACATGGAGATATGTCAGGCAGAATGCAAATTTGGCAGCAGATCGTGGCAGATCTTAATGCAGTGGGCAGTCACAGCAGGACATATGACCAGGTGTGCCATAGGGCCCCTGACATGATCTCATCTGCACGGAGGAGAGCAGCTGCAGTGGTCCGTAATTAGATGGGTACCGGGGGGCCCCTGCTACACCACTAACAGCAAGTGAAGAGTTTCTGCCCACTGTCAGGGATCCGGATAGCTCCCAGGAAAAAGTGGAACAGCATGTCCTTGACATTGGTGCTACTGTTTTAGGGACAGCAAACATGTCCTAGGAGGAGCTTCCAGGTATGCTTTTGTATCTCCATTGTTAAATGCTGTTGTATAGTTAAAAAGTTTGAATCAATATGTTAGTTATGTTTCACAAGAATTTTTTTTTTGAGGGAAGATTGAAGATTGCTGCAGCTAACAACACATTCTGATTGATTACACGTGCTTAGGTTTGAGTTGTCATCCAAGTTCTTGTTGAAAGTACGGTTAGTGACATATAAAGGGGCAAAAGTATTACCCCCTGTGTTACTGTAAATTGTGATAATGTTTTGTCCTTACCATTTGTTTAACTTCTTCAGGAAATTCTGGCATACAGAGGATACCATCATCTGCATGGTAAGCCAAACATTTTTATGTCAGTACTGATGAGCGGTTCAAAGAAATATTTTAGTGTGTGGTGTTGATGTCAGGACTGTTGTGTTCATTCCTGCACTGTCTAATAGTGGCACCACAGTTGTCTTGTTAGCTTATATTGAACTATAGTAGTGTAGCTATTAATTGTTCCTGTGTTTGTTGCTTATTATCACAGGTGATCCTGACAGTGGAAGTGTGGGACTTCCACCACCTGATATCAGAATATCAGCAGACTCTGATGAGGATGTTGGCCAAACAGAGGCATAGTCAGGGGTGTGTAGAGCTTGAATATGACAGTGAGGTTAATATACAGCCATCCCCTGAAATTCCATCCGACACAGACAGTAGGCCTATGGCTACCCATTTCAGTGAGCCCTCAGATACTCGACAGGTGGAGGGCGAGACAATCAGTCAGGGAAGTGTGGTTACTGTGACTTCAATGCCTGTTGACTCTGGCCTTAGCCAAAGTATAGGCAAGATGCCACGCAGGATGGTTGTTAGGGGTGCTTGGAGGAGGTCTGCTGTCCATCCTCCACCTCATCCAGGTGTCTCTTCCCCCGCCACTCAACATATGTTTATGGCTGTCATGGAGGCACAGGCATGTTCCCATAGGTGCTTTAGAGAAATACTTGGGGTTAGGGTTGTAGATGGCACACAGGATGACATGCATCACTGCCTCCACCATGTTGCCGATTTCAGTGGATCAGATCAATGACACTTTAAAACGAGTGGTGTCTGTGATGGAAAGTTTGCTGGGGGGGTGGCATCCTTATGGGTATAGGTAGGTCAGCCACATCATCTGCTGTTAGCCAACATGGCCATGCCTGATCACGCTCCCATAGTGGCTGTTCTTCACTGCTGCATCAGTGGGAGAGATGTCCACACCCAGATGTGGCAGACCATGGGGTTGTGGTCCTGGGTGCCCCCATGAGGGGAGCTCTTCCAGTGGACATGAGTTACTTACAGGTAGCAGCAGTGCATCTGACCATGGGAGTGGACATACCATTGCATCTCCTGGCAAAGCCAGTTCTCATGGTCAGGTATGACAATGATGAACTGCCACCTCTACCATGCAGGGTTCACACCTGTCCGACATATCAAGACGTAGAGCACAGAGCTTGCCAGTGTTCCTGCAGACACTCATGCACCAGTTTCACCTGCAGGACCCCACTCACACACACACACACACACACACGCACGCGTACACACACACGCGCACGTACACACAACACGCGCGTGCACGTACACACACACACACACACACACACACACACCAGCTACATGATTCAGCTGTGCAATTTAAAACTCATTTTGTCTCCTGGCCATTTGTTGCTTTATCCAAATGTCTGCCTGCTTCTCTTTCTTACTGATACACACTGACCAACCTTTTGTGTCAGCTTAAGCTTTCTGCCTTCCGCCCCAAAACACATACACACAACACTCTGCGCAAGTGATGATTACTGTGCCATATCCCTGTTTTGTATGTTTTGAATTCAGGGATACTTAAGCTTTGTGGCTGATGCTCAGGGTGCAAAGCTAACTTAGTGCTTAGTATGTCTGCATTTGTGATAACTGATAATTGTACCTTTGTCTTGTATTGGTCGTAGAAAGTTACACAGTTGATAGCATCAACATTTTTCTATCTTTATTGTTAATGGTCTTGTGAAGGTTATGAAGTCTGAACCTGCAATGTGTATCACTACTTTGTAACTTCTCTCTTTAAAGATTTTCCAGTACAAACATGGTGATAAACTAAGGGCATGCAGTGACCATCAGTACTTTGAGAGGTGTGAATATTTGTTGCCTGAGGCCTACTACTTAATAATGGACACATGTAAATCAAATAAGTCTCTGCTGTTACATGTTAAGTTAATTTCTGTACAAATCTCCCACCTTTTACTTGCTTAAACTACCAAGTAACACCATGCAAGGATATGCCAGTCATTCATATTATTACACAATACACTCTAGTTTCAATACTTAGGTTGTAAGTCCAGCAGTTGCAAGTTTTAGTTCAGGGTAGACTCTGTCTATGCAAGCATTTCACAGCCAATACACGGGGAGGTAAAGGCTGTGACAGTTGCCTGGTATCAATGTTACTATATGTATGTGCATAAGAGGAAGGTTTTAGGCCCTTAGGTGGTGAGTGAGTGTGCTGTGCATTGTCTCTTAGCCAATGCGAGAGCATATTGAGCATGCCTACATCTGCCTACACCCACAGCAGCTGCTGGTTCCCCCTCTTGACTCCTCACCTGCATGTGGCTGTGGTGACCTTGCTATTGGTGGTGAGATGTGTGCCCCTTCCCCTTGTTGATCCTGCTGAAGCTGTTTTCTCAGGATGATGTTGTGTAACATGGCGCATACTGTGAATCTAGGCATGTATCTAGATCAATCGGATGTATCTAGGCACCAGAACCGTGACTTCAGCAGCCCAAACACACTCTGCATGATATTGCTGGTTTGAGTGTGTGCCTCTTTGTGGCATTCTTCAGCAGGTGTGCATACATTTCTAACGAATGTCATAAGCCACGGTTCCAACACATAAGCTGCATCTCCCAGTAAATGACCCTGTGGGCTATCCCCCTAGTGAACATCTGATACAGTTAGGAGGTGTGCTAAATATGTGAGTCGTAGTAACTGCATGGGTTACCAGCACACACATTCAAGATAATTCCCTTGGCATTACACATGATTTGGCAGTTAATAGAGTAGAAGCCCTTTCTATTAATGTACAGCCTTCCCTGTTCCCCAGATGGTGCCTTAATTTGTATGTGTGTGCAATTGATGGCACCTAGTACTTCAGGGTAGTCTGCTACAGAGTAGAACTCTTGCATATTTCTGGCCCTATCCTCAGGAGAACAGGGAAAATCTATGCGGTTACTAGCATGTTGGAGCATAGCATTCAAGAATTGATGGAGGATCCTGAATGCTGATGCCTGTAACACCCCTAGCATGTCCCATGTTGGTCTCTGATAGGTACCTGTAGCTAAGATTCTAACTGCTACACATACCTCTGTCTCCACTGGGATGGGTTCCCCTCAGTTTGCCTTGGCTCCGAGTTGAGGACGACAGTGTGTCACTCTCATCCCTGTAGTGCTGTACAGTTTCCACATCCATGTAGATTCCATGTAGATTGTGATAAGTTACCCGGGATCTAAAAACTCTTTTCCTTCTTGGCCATGGTCTGTTAGCAGCAGCAGCAACATAGACTTCAGCCTGTTGCACATAACCATGAATTAAAGCAACAGCAGTCCTAACATTGTTTCTGTGTAGACTCCGTTTTGGAATTCATGGGGAAAACCAGTACTGAGCTCCTATATCTTGGATTGGTTGATTAGCGTACAGTTCAGCTGTTTATGCTGTAATTTACATGCCACTGTGTTTACCTTGTTTGTGTGGTTGTGCACAACTCTACATTCTGTGTAGAGCTGCTTACTGAATCCAAAACACTGCACTGCCATTTGTAAGCTGTGCTGCACTCTGCACATGATGTAAATGGACCGTGTAGTCTTTATTGAATCTGGCCACACAATAATAAAACCAAATTATTCAATTTAAGTGTAATTGAGCTCATAAACTCATTTGATCTACTGTATGTATGAAAAGTCTTGATTTGGTTAATACATGGGATACTTTTGAGCACACATGCTATGAACATTTAAATCTGTGCAGACAAACTTTAACCAGAAAATATGAGATCTGCTCACCCCCTTGGTGAAGCACAACACATTCTAAATTATTGGAGAAAAAAGGAAGATATTTAGTATAGGGAAGAGATAAAAAATTGCTCCAGCTAAAAGAGCTTATAGTTTAGTTAGTAGGAAATTGAAGAGCTCGTTACTGAAAGCTAAATGGAAGAATGAAGAACATATTTTGTCTAATGTCTCAACAAAGAAATTTTATTCTTAAGTTCAGAAATGTAAAGGTGAAAAAATAGAGTGGACCTTATTATTGTGAATAAAAAAGTTTTATATGAAGGAGTAGAATGTTTTGAGAGTGATTCCATGAGTAGCATCATTTGCTGTGTTAGGGATATTTTAGAGGATGATATTTATGAATGCCCATTGTTATAGTTTGGCCACCATAAGAAAATTGTTGGGCCACATAAGACTGGATAGTTCTCTGGGTCCCAGCAACTTGCCAGGATGCTTTTGAGATACTTACACTAAATTATATCTCTGCAGTAGTTACCTCCTTCTTAGTTACAGTGTTAGTTCACGGTTATGTCCCTTTAAGTTGGACATGTATAGATGTTATTCCTATTCACAAGGATGGTTCAGTGAGGGATTGGCTTAATGGTTAAGGTGTTTACTTTACAGACACAAGGTGCAGAGTTTGATTCTACCCCCTCAGTGGTCCTATTTAAGCATAATTTAGACGATTGGATTGGTAACCAGAAATTCACTTCGGGGGTTCCACCTGTGACCCTCTTGGGTAGGGGCAATACGTGCTGATTTTAATGTCTGCTTGAACCAGACATCCTTGGGAACATGGATTGGACTTGGCTAGGCTTGTAAGGGCCCTCGGGCCGTTAGCCGTGTAAACTCCTATGATCCTGTGATCCTATGATAATATCTGCAATTATAGGCAATTAGTCTAACACCCTTGGTGGGTAAGAGTTTTGAGAGATGTTTACTGTCAGTCTTGACTGCTGTTTTTAAAGATTGTTTGTTGGATTTGTCTCGGCATGGCTTTACCTGTAATAGATCATCATTTACTAATTTGATAGCTTTTTATGACCCTGTTACTCTGGCCTTGGATCAGGGTTTATCTGTTGTTGTGGTATACTGACAGTACTCCACATAATATAATTACTGATGCAGTGCATGGAAAGCTGATAAACCTATCATGATACATCGGGTCTCAAACTGGCTGAGTGGGAGGAAACAGCAAGTTAGAATAAAAAATTATCCATCTAACTGGGTTGATGTGCTTAAAGGGGCCCTGCAAGGCTCAGTACTGGGTCCAATGTTAATTAATATAGTTTTTTCTCAGATACCAAATCATTCCTTTATCTGGATGACAAAATACACTGTTGATATCAAATTTGGACAAGTTGTAATGTCATCAAGGGATATAGAAGAATTTAATCTGTACTTGAGTAAAATAGATTTTTGGTTAAATTATAATGGGATAACTATTAATAAAGATAAATGTTGGGTCCTTTACTTTGGCAGACCTAGTTTGGATGTCAAATTGAAAATTAGGAACCATGGTTTTATCAAATTTCTCAGAATGCAAGGATTTAGGCATTAGAATTTCTAATAATTTTAAATTTAGATCACATGTCCAAGTAATTAAAACCAAAATGCTCAAAGATGTATCATTAATTTTTAAGAACTTTGTTTCAAGAAATACAGAATTATTTTAAAAATGTATTGTTTATGGTCAACCTGTTATTGAATGTATTATGATGTTTTGTGCATATTGAAAGAAGTACTTATATTGATAACTTAAAACTCTGTCTTTTCCAGCTGTATACTGTCAGGCAACATAACCCAAAGCTGTATGACAGAAACTGGACTCCAGCTGGATGCTGTAAAGCCTTTACCTCACTGCTTGTTCAAGCAGTTACATAGATCGGCATGCTTGGCTAAACATGGCTTTTTTTTTCTGTTAGGAGACCAGTGGGCAGCAAATCTGACTGGTAAAGCAGTCCAGTAACGCTCCTTTTTATAGTAGTTTGTTGGAAAAATACAAGTCCTTTCTTATACATTGAATTATGAAAAACAACATTACCTTTGACACTTCCAGTCATGCAGGAAGAGCTTTTAGATTTACATTAATTTATTAAGCTCCTGCAGTCTGGAAATATTACAATTTATGCCAAAGTGTCACATTCTAGTGTTATCTAAATTTAATACATCTGGTTATACATAAGCTTAAACTCTAACATTTCAAGGATCTTGTAGTAACACAATTATAGATGAAACGTTTGTGCTGGAGCAATTAACTGTTCGTGTACAATATATTTTTCAGAACAACACATAGCAAGTATATGAAAAATGAAATAATACAAAATGGAGTAGGGGAAACCATTTTATACGTACACAACAGTTGTCACATGTACGAAAGGGGATTTATTAATTTTGGAAGGAATACAGAGTAAATTTACAAAAAGAATTACTGGTCTGAAAAATCAACTTTTCAGGCATTAAGGAGTGAGTAGCTCTGATTATTACTAATCATTGATTTTACAAATTCTACTCAAAATACTAGGGGTGTAACTATTTATTTAAAATTGGAAGGTGTAAAACTATTGTTAGAGCAAAATCTCTGTCATATTCTGTGATATGTATGTGGGATAAACTCGCTCTAGTAATTAGTCTGAATCATTATATCTATTTAAAAATGTCTTTAACCGGATTGATACTAAGGTTTCTACATTCATATCGGAGAATGAATTTTAATTGGCATTTTGCCCCAACTCTTTTTTTTATCAAACTATTGAAATTATTGAAAACGTGGATTTTAAAACAAATATAGCACACAGACTACTCTGCTTCTAGTAACTAACTCCATCTTTGAGGGAGTAGAAAAAGACAGTTAACAGGTGCTGTCTTTGTTGTCCTAAAATGAACTTTTGAATCAGTCAGCCTTGACCTTCTAATAAAAACACTAGCTAACTTTGGTCTAGGCATCAGTATCCTACAGTGGTTCTGTGTTTACTTAAAGTAAATAGCAGAACCGTTACTGTTAAACTTGGGCCTCACTCCTCAGAAAATGTCTTTCTCAATAGTACAGCAAGGCTCAATCATGTGACCCTGTCTCCTTTTCATCTTCGGTAATCACTTACCTTTGAACTTACCAGGCTTAAACTGTACTCGTTATGCAGATGATGTCTTACTGCATTCCAACAACTCACTTTACAAGTTGCAATATAAACTGCAACATGACTTCAGTGCGTTATGGAGCTCGTTAGAAGTGCAGCTTGTAATTAACTGCAAAAAATAAGAAAGAAAATGCAACTATGCTTTTTGACACACATCAGGAGGTGAAAATATTACTGCACCCCCCCCCCCCCCATGTTTCACCTTTTCCAATAGCTAAGAACAAAGATACCTGAGAATAACACTTGATCAGTGACAAACATTAGCTGACAAGATCAGAATATCACAGCAGCACTTTCAAACATTTTAGGGCCAACACATACATATTCAGTCCTGTTTTCCCTAGAATCCAGGAATGTCCCGCCATTACAAACAGTGTCCTTAGCAGCATACCTCTCAACTGTTCAGATTTTTGCAGCCTATCCAGAATTTTTACTCATATTTTTGGCCTTTTTCCACATAGAATGTGTGTCTTTTTTCTGCCAAACCACTGAGGCTTGAAGTCCCTAAGTAATGATATACATTTGAGTTTCAGACTTCGTATCCTTCAGAAAATACATGTTAAAACAAACCCTGTTATTCTATCAACATTCTAAGTTTATAACAGCAATATTTAAAATCTGTCCCTATTTTTGGACCTTTGTCCCCCATTATTTTGGGGTTTGTCAAGATTTCTTATGCTAAGAGATTGAGAGGTATGCTTAGGGTTCCAGGACATAATCGCTGCCAGAAAGCAAACTGGCTGCCAGTAATTGCTTAGACCCCTCTGCTACTTAACTGCCTCCTGCACAAATTACTAACTGCACCTGGTGTCCCCTACTAGCACTCAAAACACAGTTTTCCCTTTACAAATGTACAGAAAATGCAGTATTGCTGCCAAAGCCACACAACTGCAGTGCAGTTGGCCCTCACCTGCTCCTGTATCTGTATAAAGCTGCTATATGCTACAGTTACTCTCCCATACGTCAGTACTGCAGGTGTCCTCAGTAACCATAAATGCAGTGTTGGTATCAAAGGCAGTACTGTACTCCCATATCATAGATGCCTGCAGATCATACCCCGTGACAGCTCGCCCACAAAGCAGCCATTCCTCTGCCTCGGACCTTTCCCCTTCACCCTGCCCTAGTTAAAGACTTGGGTTAAAAACCTTTCTCAAAGCCTGCAGTAACAGCTTAGAAGTCACTGCCTCAAAATATTATAGAAATCCAGAAATGAACCACATTTAAAGAGCGGCTAGCTAAATCTTAGCAGTGAATACGTTTTGACACCATTTAAAAACCTGATTATCAAGCAACGTCAAGCAATCATATATAGCAAACATTATTCTTGACTCCTCACACACTGATAAACTGTCAGACTTAATTTTTGGTACCATGATAAAGATATTACTATTGCTAATCTGTGAGTTTAATTAATTAATGTACTCTCATTTACTTCTGTATCGATTAGTAGCCAGTATATATTGCGTGCGCATTTCTTCTAGTGTGTTCTGTTATTACCATTATGTTATCTGTAACAAATGTAATTGTATATGGACATTTGTATCTGCCACACTGGCCTGGGGCATGGCTGAATGGTCTGAGGACCAGCTGACCAACCCAGTTAACAAAATAAGTAAAATACATAAGTAAATACTTATCAGTTACACTTCTAGATTAACTGCCCTGAAGGGTCATTTTAAGTCTAGTTAATATCCTGAGGTCAGAATCAAACACTGTACCTTACGTCTATGAGGTGAAGCCTTAACCATTATGCAAAACCCATCCCTCACTTATTGAGGCTTTTGTATACATTGTCTTATTGGTAGGCCAAAATTTTAAGCTGTTTATGTCATTAGATAATTTTGCTCATTGTTTTAATATTTTGTTGTTGTTATTCTGAAGTGTTTGTCCTGCCGTGATAATGGTCTATATTCTTGTGAAGTAATCTGCTGTTTTTCAATTCATGCAAGTTTTATTCTTCACTGGGCAAGCAGGTCTGTGTGGATATTTAGCCCGGCGATTTTTATACGCTGATCCTGTATTCTGTTTATACTCGTAATCGCTAGCATGTATCCTGCTGCTTCTGCTTTTGAGCTGCTGCTGTGTCAGTGTTTCCTGTGCTGTCTGTCATGTACATTGTAATGCATTTGCCTGTTCTTTTGAAATATCAAAGAATCTTTCATAATTGAGTTTAGGATTTTTATGCAATGATTTGTTAGATAATCACTGTTGTCGTTATTTCTTGAGTTACATACTCTGGATACTCTTATATTTTGATTTCTTATTCATTCATTTTTTTCTCAGATACTCACTTCATCTGTTTCAGGCTTGCCGAAGAGCCAGGCACTCGGTGAGCAAAAGGCAAAGAAGCTAACAGTCTATCACAGAAGGTGCCAGCATACACACACACATGCCCACACCGTCCCACAAAAGCATACATACGTGCATGATCATAAACATACACATTTATTTATTTTGTTTACTTACCAGGAAATTCCAACTGGACACAGGTCCTTTTTCAGTGGAGGCCCAGGGAGAAAAGAACCACAAGTACAATATGTAAAATATACAAGAATAAATTAGTTTACAGTAAAGAAACGTGACATACAATGAGAGAGGGTAAATAGTTCCATAGTAAGGAACAAAACATACAATAAGATAGTGAGAAATCGACTCTAGTAACAATTTAAAGAGACCCATAAAGAAACTTATAAATTAAGCTGAAATGCATGTTCAGTGGCAGATAATAAAAATAAAAATCTGTATTGTTTGGATAGGAGGTTTGTTAGTCGGGATTTGAGCAAGGACAGAACCAGTGCATTTTTATGTGAGATTGGAGAGCAGTTTTAAATTGACCACTGGAAGGTAACTTGGTTTTTGAAGGGGGGAGGTTGTTCCATAGTTTGGATATGACACCTGAGAATAGTATTTCTTCTGCTGAGTTTTTGGGTTTGCTGGTAAGAAGTAGATTTGTGCTGTTCGAGTGTAGGAGTCTAGAGGAGCAGTAAGATTGGAGTAGGTTTTAAAGAGATGGGATCTTATGAGCGTGGTTAACTAGTTTGTGGGCAAATGAGAATTGATTTAGGTGAAGAAATTGTGGGCGTTCAAGCCAGTCAAGTTCCCTAAGTGTGTTACAGTGGTGGCTGCGGAAGGATGCACCCATTGCAAATTTTGCAGTTTCATTGTAGCAGGTCTCAAGCCGGTTTAGGTCAGTCTGTCTAAGGTTAGTGAGTATAGGAGAGGAGTAGAGTAAAGTGGAAATTAGTTGGGACTTGGCAGTAGAGGTTCTGGCTGTCTTGGTTAGGTATTGTTTGTTTATTTGTAGCATCCCGAGTTTTTTGTGTACTTTTTTATGTTAAGAGATATGTGGAAGTCAAGTTTGAGATTGTTGTCAATCTCCACACCAGTGAGGTTGGTGTGCTGAGATGGGGAGATGATGGTGTTGATTTGGCAAGAATGTTGAAGTGAGCAGAAGTCTGGTTAGATTTGTAGGGTTGGAAGATAAGGAGTTTGGTGTTGGTGGGATTGAGTAGAAGTTGGGCATTGGGTAGCCATCTTTCTACAAATGTGAAAGACTCTTGTGTGATCTTTTTAAGTTCTGGTAAAGTGGGGACAGAGCAGATGAGAGTGGATTTATCAGCGTATTTTATGAGAGAAGCATGCTGCGTGGAGGTATGTAGGTTGTTGGTGAATAGGGAAAATAGAAGGGGGCTAAGGATGGTGCCTTGGGGACACCAAGAGTTATGGGAAGACGAGAGGATAGCTGATCTTGAAAACAGCTGATTGCTGCCAGCCAGACAGATAGCTATGGAGCCAGTTGGTAGCAGAGTGGGAAAAGGAGAGACTAGGGAAGACAGAAAGAAGAATTTTGTGTGATACCATGTCAAAAGCCTTTGATAGGTCCAGAAATATAGCGGTGGAGAACAAGCCATTGTTTCTATGATGAAGGATTGTGTTGGTGAAAGAGAACAAGGCGGTGGTAGTGCTGTGATATGGCCTGAAGCCTTGTTGTGTTTTGGAGATGAGATTGTTAGCTAGGAGGTCGTTTAAGACTTGAGAGTTAATGCACTTCTCATGGATCTTGGAGAGTGAGGAAAGGATGGTGATGGGGTGGTAATTGGAGAGGTCATTGGAGAAGCTTCCTTTGTGTAGGGAATGATGTGTGAAATTTTCCACAGAGAAGATACATAGCTTTCTGATATGGAGCGGTTAATTTAATATGGAAATTGGATAGGCTAGGGTGTTGGTTGCCATTTTTTGATTTTCTGAGAGAAGGTTGTCAGCTGCAAATTTTGTGGGCCCAAGTTTTGTCAGAAGTCTTTTTATATAGGCGGTGGGTAGTGTGGAGAGGGTGAAAGTGTGGGTTGGAGGTTTGGGGTTGAGAGTGGGGGTAGTGGATTAGGGGTGTTGTTGTTTGGCTAAGGATAGTATGGTTTCAGTGAAGTGTTTGTTGAAAGAGTCAGCTATATAGCTGGAAGACGAGGGGATGGTAGGTGGGTGCCCATTTTACCTGGGTGGAGTATGGAGTTTATTGTGGACCAGAATTGCTTAGGGTTGTGATGGGAGAAGTTTAGGGTGGAATGATAGTAAAGCACTTTATCTGTTTTGATTTGCCATTTGATCTTGTTGCACAATTCAAGGAAGGATTGCCTAGTGGCGGAGGATTTTGTTAGGCGCCAGTGTTCCCAAGCTTTATCTCTAATTTTCATTAGGCCCCGGGTGTTTTTTTGTAGCCAGGGAGAGCTTTTAGTTTGGACTTTGGTGTGTTTTTGGGGAGCGTGGGTGTTTAGGATGCTGAGGAAGGTGCTGTTGAAGTGGTGGACGGCTTAATCTAAATTGAGATATTTTAATGGTGTCCAGCTACATTTTTGGAGGGAAGCAATAAAGGAGTGTGGGTGGAAGTTTGTTTTGTTATAGATTTCTCTATGGATAATGGGATTGGCATGTTTAGCATGATGTTTTAGAAGAAAAGTAGGGGAATGGTCACTGAGGCTGTCAGGTAGGCAGCCTGTTGTGTAGGAGTGGGGATCTTTGTTAACTAGTATCCAGTCGAAGATGGTATGATTGTTGGGGTTTTTATTTACACGGGTGGGTGATTGGATTAGTTGAGAGAAACCATGTAGATTTGTATGTATGGCTGGGTGGTCATTACTACTGGATAGACAGTTGATGTTAAAGTTGCCAAGGATGATGGTTTCTTGGGATAAAGAAAAACTGGCCCAATTCAGGAGGTTTTCTAGAAGAGGAATATTTTGGCCTGGGGGTGGGGTAGCAGCCGATGATGTTGATGATTTTATATGGGTTTAGTTAGACGTACACATTTACATGCGTACACACCTGTACACGCAAGCACATGCAAGCAAATCTGCATACACAAATACAGATACACACAATAAATATGAACATACACATGCATATATGCATAAACATGCATGCAGACCTATACACACAAATGCTCACATATGCATTCACAAATACATACACAGACACGTGCAATAAACGTGAACAAACACAGTCAAGTACACATAGGTTCATACTATGCTAATGACTGCCAGGGTCTTTATATAAGCCTAGCCGTGCAACCCAACCCAGTTTTGTCCCCGAGTACCTTGGGTGCCTATGTTGTGGGGTAGGTATATTAGTAGGTAAGAGCTATGTGGAGTGGGGGGGTATGTCAGTTGGGGTTTTATTTACTTACTGTCGACCTCTGTTTATCACAGACATGGGAGCCAGACTGGAGGTAAATTTGCAATTTCCCATCCAGTGATCAAGGTTTTGTTCGAATAGGATCAGGGATAAACTCTGCTTCATCTGGCTGGGGGTTTATTCCATAGTGTGAAGATCCTTTGAGACACATATTGGTCCCTCCAGCATGTTTTGTTTATGTCCCAGGCAAAGTTCAGGCTCTGTTTGTTTTGCAGATGTGCAAGAAATCCATCAGAGCCAGATCTGAGGATCCTTTATATACTAGACATAGATTGCTTCTCAGTAACCTATAGGAGACTGAGTACAGAGATCGGACCAGCAACCAACAGCAGCAAATGATTCCTTTGAAGGCTGTTGGGCCGAGGTACCGGAATAAATCTGTTGTAGCTTGCATCCCGTTCCTGTGGTTTGTTTCATACAGAGATCGGACCTTAAGGTGATCTATGTAGGACAGAGTATTCATACCTGGATTCTCCTGGTGAGGAACCTTTGAGGGCCAGCCAACTCTTCCAAGTGCCTAGTTAGGTACATGCCAAAGGGGTCATTATAGTCAGTAATGGGTCTGATAAGGGCTGATTAGAGTAGCACTATAACTTCCTTGGACCTGAATGCCTTAACCTTGCTTATGTGTTAGGCAACATAGCTAGGATAGTAAGAAAATCATTCTGTGTGTTAGTTGAAGGCCAGATCACTGTGTACACATGTTCCCAGATCCCTAACTAGGTCAGCACATAAGGGTGTTAATTAGCTTGGGCGGATGATTTCTCATAAACACACACACACACACACACACCCCTAAAGACAATTAGGATCATCTGTTCACCAACAGTATGTCTTTAGGATGTGGAAGGAAGCTAGAGGACCTAACAAAAACAAAATCGACAGAGGAAGGGCATGCAAATAGAAAACCAATAAATATGAGGAAGCAATGTTAACTGTTATGTCTGTGTGCCACACATTTCCAAATTGGCATCTGCAAAAGTATAATTCCTTGCCAAAGACTGGAGCCTTCTGTGATAACTGTAATAGTTAATTTAGTTCTTTCATAGCTTTTTTAAATTTAAGTACTTCATATAGTGTGGTTGTTTGCGGCTGGCTGTACCTTGTTAATTTGTACATACTCCATCCCCAGTGAGCTAATGAATAAGGAACTGGCCTCATAAGCCGAGGATTTTGAGTTTGAGTCACATCCAGTGTGATAAAATCTGTGGGTTTGGTATAATGGTTAAGGTCTTCACTTCACTTCATAAACGCAAGTTACAGGGTATGATTCTGACCGTGTGTTATTGTCTAGGCTTAGAACGTCCCTTTAGGGCAATTAGCATAGTATTCACCTATGAACCTTTGCATAAGTATTTGCAGTTTCCAGCAATACTTGATATAACTTCTACCTTGCAAGTAGCCAAGTGGAGAACAGAGCTTTAGCTTTTTTATCTTCAAAAATATTAAGTGTGTGAGAGTGTTTGTGTGTGAGAGTGTGTGTGTGTGAGTGTTTGTGTGTGTGTGTGAGTGTTTGTGTGTGTGTGTGAGTGTTTGTGTGTGTGTGTGAGTGTTTGTGTGTGTGTGAGTGTTTGTGTCTGCGTGAGTGTGTGTGTGTGTGTTTGTGTGTGTGTGTGTGAGTGAGTGTGTGTGTGTGTGTGTGTGTGTGTGTGTGTGTGTGTGTGTGTGTGTGAATTTTGATGCCCAGGCAGTCTCGTGGGCCCAGTGAATGAGAGTCTGTATAAGTCTGCATCAAAAAGCTTAAGGTATTGAATTTGTAATGTCTTTTTTCACGCCTTTTGTGTAGTTACTTTGTCTGTAATACGATGTCTCAGATCTGTCTCTTATATTGCATTCTCCTTCAGGCTCTGCATAGTAATTTTGGCTACTTTCACTGAAAATATAAGCACTGACATTTATCTGTAATAGTGCTTATTGACAACTGGAAAATTTCTTTAAAAAGCTTCCCTCTAGTAGTCTTTGTAGCAGCTTTCTAGGAATGAACTTTTCAACTTCAAGGTAATAGAACAAAATGACACCTACTATACTTTTTCTGCCGTTTTCATACTTATTCACTGCATTTCCAGTTCTGATGTATTGCTAGCTTTCATGTATCTGGTTCTGATTTTTTGTGAAAAGTATTTGAAACACTGACAAGTGCATCCTTACTGCTGGCTGACAGCCCATGGTAAGAATACGTCTGACAGCTTTTCTTCCTAATTAGTATGACTGTGCTCAAAAACAATACCAGAGGCAGCTTTTTCAAATCCCCATAATAAAAAGTGTAATTTTTTACAAATTATAGTGAGTTATCAGAGCAACTTCAAATTCAGTGTACGTCTGTCATCACAGACTTTCTCTCACATTGGCTGGCCTAGGTCCGTATGATAATCACTGATTAGCAAATCTTTGACCAGCCAAGACTCATTTAAGCATTCACTGATGGCATACTATAATTTGATCTGCCTGACTTTGTCAGTGGGCTGCCAGTAATGTCAATAAACCTGTCAAGTCCTACCTGCTATAAGGAATCAGTCATAAATCCTCTGAAACAAAGGGAAACCACAAAACCTTTTTCAGTTACGTCAGGAACCTCCATGGCAAAGCCCAGGTTTGTTCTGAATTAGTACTTAACGGTACTTCTTGCACTAATCCTGTTGAGCAAAAACTTCACCCCCCTACCCCCCCAAAGGCCCATTCAGCATCCCCGATACTTGTCCCGCACCTCACATCTCCGAAGATAAAGTGTTAAAGGCCCTATCCAAGGCAAAGAACCCAGCTTCCATGGGACCTGATGGTATCCCAGGCTGCACCATTTCCAGCAAGAGCTAGCCTCGCCATTGAGCACCCTGTTCAACCGTAGCCTAAGTACAGGCTTCATTCCAGCAGAGTGGAAAACTGCTATTGTCATCCCTTTGCACAAAGGTGGTGCCACTACTGACCCCAGAAACTATTGCCCCATTAGCTTGATAAGTCTGATCTGTAAAGCCATGGAGTGTATTATTATGGACCTCATAAACAAGGACATAGGCAATCTCCAAGCACTTGACCCTACCCAGTTCAGATTTGTCAAGGGCAGATCTTGCCTGCTAAACCTGGTTGACTTCTTTGAGACTGTCACCAAGGCCCTGGATGAGGGTAAGTCAGTACATACAGCTTACCTTGACTTAGCCAAGGCTTTTGATACAATCCCCCATTCAGGCATCATTGAAAAGCTAATACAACTTGGCGTAAATCCCTGTCTCATCAGATAGGTGGCCAACTGGGTCATTGACAGGACCCACAAGGTCAAAATAGATGCCTCCACCTCCAACAGCAGACCTGTTACTAGTGGTGTTTTCTAGGGATCTTGGGAACCCTACTGTTTGTCATCTACTTCTCAGTGTTCCAGGCAAAGACCAAAGGCCTGTGGCTGACCAAGTTTGCGGATGACTGTAGGTTAGGTGCTGTCATTGACTCCCCAAATTATGTTAACATACTGCAAGAGGATCCCACAACAACAAATCACTAGTGCCAAAGTCATGGCCTTAATTTAAATGCAAAAACACAGCTTCTACTGATTACCACATAAATGGCAACCCCCTAAGCACACAGACCGTAGTGAGAGAACTGGGTACTCATGTTGACAATAATCTCACATTTGACCATCATATAACGGCAGTGGTCAGAATAGCCTTTTACTTGGTTCATCTCATAAGTAAAGGGATTGCATCCAGAAAAAAGGAGGTTATTACCTCTCGGGTTCCTGTGAGTTTGTTGAAACTTCAGCAGTTCGAACACCATATGATCGAACTGCGAAGTTCGTAAACTGATTATCGCGAAGCCATGGAACACCAAATTCCTTCCTAGGAAAATAATTTGGTGGGCCATTTCTGTGGCTTCGCTATTTTCAGCACTGTGGTGGAAAGTTATGGGTCAGATTCAGGTAAGTGTGCAATTGTGCGGACTTTAGGGTTAAGGCGCGGGTTAGGTGAGTTAGGGTTAGGGCGCGAGTGAGGTGGGTGTGCGATAGTGACGGACCTTAGGGTAAGGGTGGGATAGGTGAGTTAGGGTTAAGGCATGGGTCAGGTGAGTGTGTGATAATGACGGACCTTAGGGTTAGGGTTTGGGTTAAGGTAAATGAATAGATTGTAGTGTATGTACAGTTTAGTGTAGGGTTAGATGTAGGATTTTAAGTGTTAGTGTGTGGATTGCTGTTTTTTTGGTGTGCTTGTGTTGTGTGTGTTTTTCTTGGAACAGCGATTTTTTTCCCTCGGAAAAAAATCGCTGTTCTAAGCCTTAGATGGTTTTGCACTTCGAGGTTAGAAGTTCGAACATATGGTGTTCGAACTTCTGCCGTTTCGATGAAGTGATATAGACCCTTACCTCTCTGTACTCCTCCCTCATTAGGCCAACAATTGAGTATAATGCCCCATTTGGTATATACCTCTCCAAACACCTACACCAACTGGAAAGGCCAGAGAAATACCTCACAAAAGAGAATCCATGGCCTCCACACCTGTCCTATACGGACAGGCTGAAATCACAGTCACTCTACTCAGTATCATACAGAATGCTCAGAGGGGATCTGTTTCTCGCCTACAAGGCAATATCCAACCCTGCCCTACTAGAGATGCTCCATATCCGTGTCTTAACTCCTCGCTCATTACCTGCTTGACAGGCCTAAATCTAATATGTGACATCAAAACCTGCTGGAAAGACAGGTTTTTCTCCCAGAGGCTACCCCAACTCTGGAATAGACTTCCCATGTCACCCTTGGGTGCTGTGCCTTGTAGTACTTGTGCTGTGATAGTGGCTTTCTGAAAGGAGATGTACAACAGATACAGTCCAAGTAACTCTGCTTCTCTGGCTTTGTATTGGTAGGTTCTTTATTGTGTAGCCTTTGTATCTCACTGACCAGTGCCACATTTCTGTCAGTGAGTCTCATGCATCTGTATGCAGTGTTTAAAGTGGTGGTGTATTTTGTGGGCCCTGCAGTGTCGAGTGACTTCTGTGCATCTCACGCATCAAGAATGCACTTATCTTCACTATATTGTTACATTAACAGCCTTTTTGGTTGTCGCACCAGTGGTTGAGCATTGCACTCTGCTCAGTGTGCTTTTGTGCCATGTCATGGGCACACGTGGTGTGTGCAGTGAGGGAGCAGTACACTGTTTTGTGGGACTTATTAGCAACCATGCCTGCAGTTCAGTGAGGCTTCCAAAATTGCTGATGCCATAATTAGAACCAGTCAGCTATGTGGCTCAGTGCCACGATTGTTCACATAGGTTCATAGGAGGTAACTCATCTGTTGGCCCTAGGGCCTTTATAAATCTAGCCATATTATACACTTGTTCCCTTATTGATCAGATTGCATGGTCTATAATTGCAGTGCAAGTCTATGATCAGCACCAGCTGCCCTTATCCAAGAGCGACATAGGTGACACCTCCGGGGTAAATTTACGGTCTCCCATCCAGTTGTCTAAGTTACGCGTAAATAGGGTCATTGAGGATTGTTTTATGTGAACTGGGAGTTTGTTCCAGGGGAGTGTCAATCTCTGGGAGACATGTCTGTCTCTCCGGCATGCCCTGTTAATGTCGCAGGCTAGGTTAAGATCCCTAGAGTGAGTGAATCTTGTCCCGTTTGACTTGCGGATTTGCAGCATTTCCATTATTGCAGGATCTGAGACAGCTCTGTATATCAGGCACAAGTCGCCTCTCAGCAGCCTATAAGATAAAAGAGTACACTGACATGGCCTTCAGTCTGTCCATGTTGGTCATGTGTTGAAGGCCCTGAATTTTCTTGGTGAGAAACCTCTAAGGTCTTTCTAGCTGCTGCAGGTATCTGGAGAAATACATGTAGAAGGGAGCATTGTACTCTGTTAGTGGTCTGGTGAGGGATGAATAATGAGTACAGTGGAGTTATAACATACTTAGCTCTGGATGCGATGCCCTTACTTATGAGATGTGCAACATAGAAGACCTTCCTTACCACCGTGGATACATACATGGTGATTGAAGTTAAGGTTGCTATCAACCTGTTTTCCCAAATCTCTCACCACAGGCTTTGAGCTAAGGGGGGTACTGTTAATATTGTAATTTGCAGGGACTTCTCCATTGCCAAAGGGATGATAATGCATTTTTTGCATTTAGTTTAAGTCCGTGGCTTTGGCACCAATCATTTGTCTGTGTAAGCTCTTTTTGTAGTATGTCAACATTGTTGGGGGACTCAGATTGCACCCAGTTTGCAGTCATAGGTGAACTGGGTAAGCCACAGGCCATCTATTTTCATCTGACTTTCTGAGAAATGGATTCCAAACAGTAGGGGGCACAGCACAGATCCTGGTGGTACACCACTGGTAACTAGTCTGCTGATAGAGACGGAAACCCCAACTTTTACTGTATTCATTCTGTTGGTGAGCCAGTTGGCTACTCATCTAGTGACATATGGGTTAATATCCAGCTGGGTGAGTTTCTTAATGATGCCTGAGTGGGGAATTGTCTCAAAAGCCTTGGCAAAGTCAAGATGGCCTCTGTGTACTGTTTTGCCTTCATTCACGACTTTGGTGACATTCTCAAAGAAGTCCGCCAGGTTTAATAAGCATGATCTACCCTTAACTAAGCCAAATTTGGTCGGGTCAAGAGTTTGAAATTCACCTATGTCTTTGTTGATAAGGTCCATGATGATTCTCTCCATGGTCTTGTAGATAAGTCTGGTTAGGCTTATGGGTCTATAGTTCCCAGAATCATTTGATGGACCCCTTTTGTGCAAGGGAATTACTGTTGCTGTTTTCCATTCTGCTGGGACAAAGCCAGTACTTAGACTGTGGTTAAAGAGAGTGTCAAGTGGTTCAGCTAGGTCCCGTTTTAGACCATTTAGTAGGCAGCCTGGGATGTTATCCGCTCCCAGAAAAGCTGTGTTTTTGGCCATGGAGAGTGCGGATATGACCTGCTCTTTGGAGAAACTAGGTAGGGGACTGGTGACAGGTATGCTTTGGGTTATGTCTGGTGGGGACAGGGGGATGATGTTTGTGCCAAATCTGTCTGCTAGTAGGTTGGTGATGTTCTCAGGGTCAGTGTAAGTGGTACCGTCCACTACTAGTTCAGCACAAAGCTGGGCCTTCCCTTTTAGATTTCTGAAATAGCTAAAGAATACCTTGTGATTATCCATAGCTAGGGATACTAGTTTAGCTTTGTAAGTGGCTTTAGAGGAGTTTATAAGATACCTAATTTGCTTGTTCAAGCTGTGGAGGGTGTCTGCTGAGTCAGTTCCCTCTTGTTCTTGGCCATTAGTTTCTTCCTGTTGTTGTACTTATTTATGCTTGATGTCCACTAGGGTGGCTTTTTTGAGGACCTTGTTTTGCTCCACTCAGGTACAGCTGAGTCTGTATGTTTATATAGTTGTTTATACAGGGCATTTGTGTACACCTCTGTATAGGAGTCATTGTTGACAGTGGTAGCAGGGGGTTTGAAACTATTTATACCATCACTTAGGAGGCTATAGTTTTCTTTGGAGAAATTTTTCATCCTTTTTGCTCTTGAGGGGGGTCAGGTATGATCATTACTTCGCACTAGACTGATTTATGATCCGACCTTACCAGGGAGAGAAACACACAAAGGGTAGTGCAGAGAACCCTTTGTCGGTGAGTACTAAGTCTAAGACATTCAATGCCCTTGTGGGGGAGGCAGACTATCTGTTCCAGATTATTTGCATTAACAGAGTCCAGAAACCTTAGGGTGAATGTGTTTGTGCTCATATATGACTACCAGTTGATGGAAGAATAGTTGAAATCACCAATGAGCAAGGTGTTTGGCTGTATAATGAATGACTCAAGGAGGTCCAGATAGGCAGAGTGGTTTTCATGGTTCATGATGGGGGACCTGTAGCTAATAGTGATATGGAAGGGGTATTACCTACAGTTAGTTGGATTTGGAGTACCTCTAGGGAGTTGTACTGTTTGACCAGACTTGAGGTGTGTTTGTCTTTTTTGAAGATGGATACATTTCCTCCTTTGGTTTTACACTTGTTTTGAAGTCTGAACGTGTGGAAAGCATTGTAGCCTTGCATGGCCGGGGTACTGTCTGCAGCCTTGAACCATGTCTCTGTGACTGCACAGACATTGGCATCTTCCAAGGTAAGGAGTGCTTCCACTGAGTGCAGTTTCTGGTTTAAACTCCTAGCATTAAGCAGCATAAGCTTGAGTTTGTCTCTAGTGGATTTTTTTTACGTCAGGGTTTTTTTATTTATGACATTACCTAAAAAAGGTACTATGGGGGAGACAAGTTTCTTTGCCAGTAACTGAAAACCAAGAGGCGACAGGTGAAGACCATCTCTGGTAAAGCAGCATGGTCTGTCGACCATATCTTCCCAGTTTGACAGATACTGGATCCCCCTGTCCCATTTGCTATCAGTTTCTAGACTGATGTGGGTGAGAACCACTGATAGATGGGTGGAAGTGGATGGGCTTTAGTCACTGATAGGTGAGTGGCAGTGGATGTGCTTTAGTCACTGTTGAGTGACAGTGGATGTGGTTCAATCACTATTAGATGAGTGGCAGTGGATGTGCTTTAGTCACTGATAGGTGAGTGGCAGTGGATGTGCTTTAGTCACTGATGGGTGACAGTGGATGTAGTTTAGGTCACTGATGGGTGACAGTGGATGTGGTTCAATCACTATTAGATGAGTGGCAGTGGATGTGCTTTAGTCACTGATGGGTGGCAGTGGATGTGGTTTAGTCACTGATAGGTGGCAGTGGATGCGCTTTATTTATTTTAATTTGTTTGTTAACAAACATAGTGGACTGATCCAGATGGACTTGTCTCAGCCACATCCCAGGGTATACATGAATGTGACACAGATTACAGCATTTGTGCATACTGATATCCCATACTAACAGTGCACGTTAAAAATCATATTTAAAGGTGCAAAACAACATTTGTTTCTTTACATAAAAAAAGTGTTCACATGCAAGCATTTTTATGCAAAAAAAACAAGGGCCATATTACACTGTTTTGTAAATAAAATTATTTTAAAAATTACCCGCAAATGCGGGAGACCAAGTTTACAGAGCTATATTTATGGAATTAATATTAATGGGCAGGCAGGAGGTGCTTATGTCATTTGGAGTTCCAGCTCTGATTATGGTAATTACTGTGTGGGCAAGTAACTATGAATTGGTTATGTAATTGCCTGTTAAATTAAATTAACAGTTTTGCAAAAAAAAAAAAAACTAATGGCAAGTTTAAAAGTATATATGTATTTTTGTGTGTGTGTGTGTGCGTGTGTGTGTGTGTATGTATATATATATATATATATATATGTATATATATATATATATATATATATATATATATATATATATATATATATATATGGGTCTACATCAGTAGACTGAAATGCCACTTACCCAAAACCCATACAACCGAAATGAAAAGGCCGAGAGCACGAGAACACTGACGTCCTGGAACATAGACTTACCACTCCAGGTAAGTAAACGCGTGGCCATCCTTAAAAACAAACAAAATCAAACCCACTAATGTGGGGGGCCTTCATCCCCCACACCCCCTATCTAAATATACCAGCTCTGAGATTGCATTACACTGGGGAAAAGAGCAAGGTTCACCCTGGTGGCCAAGTGGTTCGGTTCTCAGGGAAGGCAGTTCAGTAGTCCGTGGTTTCAGTTGTATGATGTTTCGATGAAGTGGAGTCTGCAATTTCCGATTCGAAGACGTGCAAATTTAGTAAGTAAAAGAAGACCTATATATATAGGTTCCCCTTTAGAATCTCGAATTGTTGAAAGCTCGAAATTCATAAGCTCGAGCCCAGAATCTCGAGTTTTCAGCAACTCAAAATGCTAAAGTGGACGTAAAAGACATGCAAACATGTCTTTACAATATTTTTGCGGGGGCAAGTCCCCCTGCACCTCCCACACCCCCCCTACTTAAATATACCAACTCTGAGATCGCACTACAACAGGGATGAGGAAAATCTCCCATTCTGTGCTGTATACAGAAGAGCACAACGGGAGAATTTGCATTCCTCCGCTATAGTGCGGTCACAGAGCTGGTATATTTCAGCAGGGAGACTGCAGGGGGACTCGCCCCCTGCATACATGTCAGTAAACTTCCTTTTTTTTTTTTGTCTCCCTTTCACAAGTTCGAGTTACTGAAACTCGAGATTCTGGGCTCAAGCTTATGAATTTTCGAGCTTTCAGCAATTCAAGCTTGTGAAGAGGAACCATATATATATATATATATATATATATATATATATATATTTATTTATATATATATTTATATTTATATATATATATATATATATATTTATATTTATATATATATATATATTTATATATATATATATATATATATATTTATATATGTTTATATATATATATTTATTTGGACTGGTTGCATTATTTGGACTCTGTGAGTACTTTTATTGCCATTTTCGTGGTGGATGCACTTGTGTTTTTGCTGCTGCTATCTCTGTAGTAATGTAAGAGACGGTAGTAAGTATCTCTGTAGTAATATAAGAGACTGTGGTAAGTATCTCTGTAGTAATGTAAGAGACTGTAGTAAGTATCTCTGTAATACTGTCAGAGATGGTAGTAAATATCTCTGTAGTGTAATAGACGGTAGTAAGTATCTCTGTAACAATTACCACACTGCTAAAACTGAGGAGGAATAAACAGTGTAGGTGTCTTTTGAGCTGCAGTGGTTTTTTTATACCTCTGCTTTGTAAATACTGTATGTACACTGCACATGTGTAATGTATATTTTGTGCATTCGGGTAGTGACTCTGCAAGTGTCATTAGTAAAGGGGAGGTAGTTAGTCCTCAAGTGTTTATACCTGCCCTACTGATAGAACTTCAATATGATTAGTCATAGAAAGTACGTGCGTGGTCTTAATGTGACATAGCATTCAGTTAGCATGATTGTAGTTCTAGTTATGTGTTGCAACTAAAACCTGCTTTTTACTCCTAATTAGCTTATTATTTTTATGACCGATTGTTATTCCTTTTTTATTTTTTAAATTTTGCTATAACCAAGCTGAGGCTGGAATTGCTGCATTTAGCCCATTTTACCTACCTAGTATACATACATGCATACGTACATATAGTAGAGGAAGCATTACAGTAAAAGAGGTGAAAATAAGTGTAACATGTTCATAGGTTCATAGGTAAGTACTAGGCTATCTGCCCATGGGCATTTATGAGCCTAGCCACAGAGTGATGGCTTTCGCCTCCCCATTAGATTAGTAACCTGGGCCTCTGTCAACAGGGCTTCTGAAGTGATCCCAGGGTAGAACTTATGATTACCCATCCACTCATCAAGATTTCTCATGAAGAGGGTCCGAGAGGAGCTCTGTCGAATATGGATTGGGATTCTATTCCAGAGTGAGGGGAGTCGCTGGGACAGGAATCTATCCCTCCAGCATGTCCTGTTTATTGTTGTACGTACATAGGTTCAAGTCGCTAGAACGTGTGGTTCTGAAGGATCTCGTTTTTTTGAGGTGAAGCATGTCCATTAGTTCAGGGTTTGACATGGTGGCCCTGTAGGTCAGGCATAGGTCACCTCTGAGCAGACGGTAAGCGACCGAGAAGAACTGGAGCTTTTTTAATCGTGTTTCATAGGGTAATTGTTTAAGGCCCTTAATCCTCTTAGTGAGGTACTTCTGTGGTCTTTCTAGTTGTTGCAGGTGTCTAGTGGCATTGTACTATTTCCTGACCATTTTGGCTATGTGGTTATCAAAGGAGAGCATGATATCTACTTGGGTACCCAGGTCCCTAATTACTTCTTCTGTACTTAGTGGATTCCCATCTATGTGGTAGTTTGTAGGTACTTTGTTTTCCCCAAATGGGATTACTATGCATTTTTTAGCATTTAGCTTGAGGCCGTGACTTTGACACCAGGTGTTTGTCTCTGTGAGACCCTTTGACCCTTTTGCAGGATGTCTGTGTCAGCTGGAGAGTCAATTATTGCGCCCAGTTTACAGTCATCTGCGAACTTGGTTAGCCACAGTCCCTCCACCTTTGCCTGTACTTCGGAGAAATATATACTGAACAGGAGGGGTCCCAGGACTGAGCCCTGTGGGACTCCGCTTGTGACTGGTTTAGAGTCAGACATGGTGCCTGCCACTCTTACCGTGTGGGTTCTGACTGAGAGCCAATTGGCAACCCGTCTCGTGACATAGGGGTTGATATTTAAGCTGGTGAGTTTGTCTATGATTCCTGAGTGTGGGATGGTGTTGAACGCCTTAGCGAGGTCCAGATATGCTGTGTGGACCACCTTCCCTTCATCTATGGCCTTGGTGACTGTTTCGAAGAAGTTGACCAAGTTCAGGAGGCAACATCTGCCTTTAACAAAGCCGAACTGGGTGGGGTCCAGTGTCTGGAAGTTCCCAATGTCCCTGTTAATGAACTCCATGATAATGCGTTCCATGGCTTTGCAGACCAAGCTAGTCAAGCTTATAGGGCGATAGTTCCCAGGGTCAGTTGTGGCACCACCTTTGTGGAGTTGTACGACTGTTGCTGTACGCCATTCTTTAGGTGCATAGCCTGTAGAGAGGCTGAGTTTGAATAGTGATTTGAGATGGGGGGGTTAGTTCATTTTGAAACTCGTGTAAGACACAACCTGGGATATCATCTAGTCCCATTGATGCTGTGTTTTTGGCCTTTGCAAGGGCTGTCTTTTCTTGTGTGTCTGAGATATCTGGAGCGCCACATTCTTATGGGATGGGTGCTGGCCCCTTTGGTGGAGAGGGGGGGTGAAGTTTGCACTGAACTTGTCAGCCAGGATGTTGGCAATGTCGGTTGGTTCAGTGTATTTATGGCCATTATGCACTAGCTTGGAGCATGTCTGAGAGTTTGCCCCTAGACTCTTGACATAGTTAAAGAAGGCCTTGTGGTTATCCTTAGAGTCATTGGCTATTTTTCTTTCGAAGTTGGCCTTGAATGATTTAATGAGGGAGCGCAGTTTTTTACTGATGTTAATCAGAGATGCCTTCTTATTTTGGGATTTTGTTCTATCTTGCAGGAGTTTCCTCCTTCTGTTGTAAAGTTTATTTATGGCCGGGGTCCACCCCACCAGACTGGGTTCCTCTTTTTTGAGGAGTTGGTCTTGGTTTTACTTGGGATGTCTTGGTCCATGCATTCTTGAAGGTGTTCATAGAATGCACTTGTAAAGGATTCTGCCGATGGGTCATCATTTTCTATTTGATTGGGAGCTTTGAAACTTCCTACCTCGGACTTGAGGAGTGTGACGTTGGCTTTAGAGAAGTTTTTACCTTGATTTCCTTGACTGGGGGGGGGGGGGTCGGGATGTGAATGTCCAGTGTGATTAGTTTGTGATCTGATCTTACCAATGACGAGTTTACCTCAGGTGTGGAACATAGGTTCCCCATGTTGGTGATGACCAGGTCCAGTATGTTGTCACCTCTTGTGGGAGTGGTAACCAGCTGTTCAAGGGCGTTTCAGTTTATAAACTCAAGGAAGCATTGGGCTAGGGTGTTTGAGCTTGAGTAGTTTTCCCAGTCAATGTTTGGATAGTTGAAGTCACCCAGTAGCATGGTGTTGGGTAGAATCTTCATACTTTCTAATGTTCTCAGGAATGCTGCATGAGGGTCCTGAGACAAGGTGGGAGATCTGTAGCAAGCTATAAATTGAGCAGTCAATTTACCCGCTGTCAATTGCACTTGGATGGTCTCAGATTCCACGTGCTGTGCTACTAACCTGGAGGTGTTGGTGTTCTTGATGAAATGAACACACCCTCTCCTTTTGTGTTACAGTCCTGGTTTTGGGACCTAAAGGTATGGTAGGAGTTATAGCCTGATAGTGCTGGGGTCCTCTCTGGAGCCTTGAATCAGGTTTCTGTCACTGCACATACGTCGATTTCTTCCATACTAAGGAGAGCCTTGAGTGCATGCATTTTGAGGTTTAGACTTCTGGCATTGAGCAGCATTACCCTCAGTTTTTGTTTATTATTGTTGTTTATGGAGGCGGCTTTGTCTTTTGAGCCTTGCCTAAAAAAGGCAGTATTGGGGCAGCAAGAGTCTTGGCCAGTATTCGAAAGCCCAGGGACGACAGGTGCAAGCCGTCTCTGGTGAAGCAACGTGGCTTGTCAAGCATGTCATCCCAGGCTGACAAGTACTGGATCCCCTTTGAATGACACCAGTAGTTTAACCAATTGTTGAAACTGATCATTTTTTTCTTCGTATGCTGGCATCATTTTGGGTGAGGGCAGGATGCTAGTCAGAGTCATACCAGCTTGGGCTACATGGTCAGAGAGCTCCTCCGTGTCTCCTTTCATGTAGTCCAGAGAGGTACGTCTCAGGTCATTTACGCCAACATGTACAATGACAGAGTCATATTTGTACTTGTTGTGGAGTGACCTGAGTGCATGTGTTATGTGGCGGATTCTGGCACCCGACAGGCAGCTTACGGTAACCTTCTCCTTGTTCAGTCTAGTGAGTGGGATGTCTGTGTGCCTGATGATAGAATCACCGATTACTAGTGTGTTATTTAGCCTTAGGGGCTGTTTTTGCTTGGCACACTGACGTTGTGACATATGTGTTACCTGGTTTCTGTTGTGGGGTGGGGGTTGCTTGGGTGTATGCTTAGGAGGTCTCTGTTGTTTAGGCAGGTTCTTATTTAGAGCCTCCGAGTATGTTTTTGCATGTTTCTGAGAGTTGTTTTCTGGTACAGCTATGGCTGGTCTATGTGAGTCTGGTAATGTGGTGCTAGTATTGCCTTTCTCCTTGTGACTGGTTGATCCAGTCGTGAGTTGAGAGAGCTTAGCCTCCAGTTTGGCTGGGTAGCTGCATCTCTCACATATGTTTGTGCTGGTTGGGAGGAGGAGGGGGTTGTCTGTGTACATGAGGCAATTGTAACATTGCCTCAGGATGCCCAGATTCACCAGCTGGACCGGAGAGCACACCTGAAGCTGTCCCTTGAACATGCCTGAATAGATGGTTGGGACTGTATTGCTGATTGGATGAGTAAAGAGCCTTATACTTCCTGAGTATAGGGCTGAAGTGCAAGCTGTAAGCTAGTGCTAGTTTTAGTGAGTTTTAGTAAGTGCCAGTCTTAAATTGCCTTATTTCTAGTGCTGTGTTGAAGTGTTTCAAGTTTCAAGGGAAAAACTGAAGTGCAGACTTCGTGGAGCCTGGAATAGTTTAACCGCAGCTAAACAGCGCTGTGCGGTGCGCAAACCTGCTCAAAACCGCGCTAAGTTGTTTTTATACCAGGGAGATCAAAAAGGATAGAAATTAGCCCAAAATGGCCAATGAGCTACAAGTTGCTGGGCTGGGACCACTCCTACAGGGACAGATAGGCTGCTCAGAGTTCCCTCTCTCACAGTGAACAAGGAAGCCACCTAACTATCCATGTATGATATGGGCAACACAGGAACCTTTACCACAGTCCTGGATTCAGCAAAGCCTGAAAACTGGACTAGACTAGTTCAGAAAGGCGGGAAAACAAGGAATGTTTTTGTGTTTGTTTTTTTCAGAAACAACAGAAATGCAGAGCTTAAATTACTTTAAATACACAGAGGAGGCTAGTGCACTTGAGTGTGTAGCCTGCGACGGTGTTACCGGTAAATTAAATGCAAAAACGACAAACAGTAACTTTTTTCAAGTGCAACAAAGAAATAAGTACAGTAAGCAATGCATGTGAATAACATACCTGGTCGAGATGGCATCTCAGCTGATTTTTAGAAAACATATAAAAATATTTCCATTCTATAAAAAGTTGTTTTATAAAGCCTTATAAAGTTGTTTGTCACAAAATACATTGTTAATCCACATCAGCTTCATCCATAAAAAGGACAAGCTGTACAGCTGTCCAAAAATGAGAAGCTATAATCACATACATTAACAGACATATTGAAATGTTAATATTTGTAAGTAGACTCTGTCAGCTATCAGATTAGGTTGAATTGGAGAGCCTCCTCCTGTATGTGTGTGTGTGTGTGTGTATATGTATGTATATATATATATGTATATGTATATATATATATATATATATATATATATATATATATATATATATATATGGATTCCATACATTTGGTCGAATTACACTTAGTCAAAAATTATACCAGGCATTGCACTCCACTGAAAGCTCACTTGACTGAAAGCTCATCTGAAAGCTCACTTGGTCAAAGTTCATTTAGTCGAAAATGGAATGTAGCCCATGCCCCACTGCAGTGCAACCCTGGAGTGAGAATATTAAATAACGAGGGGGATTGGGTACTATTTTTCTAGATTGGAATTATACGAACCTGCTGTAATCTTAACTCACTTCTGTGATACCTTTAGCTGGCCTTATGATTAATTTTATCTCAGAGCAATCATCTTCATTTAAGGCATTTATTTATTTATTTATATTTGTTTTATGGGGTAGAGCAGTGATCTCCATAAACCTTTTTCAGACTCGACCCAAGAGTGTGTAGTTAAGTCACTTGCTCAAAGTCACAGGGTTAGACAAAGGAGGCGGATGGAATCAAACCTTGCACCACTAGACCAGAGGAAACATTGGTTCATAAGTGTTTACTAGACTAATGACTACAAGGGCCTTTTTAAGCCTAGCCATGCAATCCAAATATCTGACAAGTTCTAATACACGTGATAAGTGTAAGCATGGGCCTAGGAGATGAACCATTTACAGGTTACCTTTGTCCATTAAAGATATAGGTGCCAAACCAGGGATGAATTTCTGGATTCCCATCCAGTGTCCAAGTTGCACTTGAATTGGGTTAGGGAGGAACTTTGTTTCACATGGATGGGGTGCCTGATCCATAGACGGGGTAGTCTCTGGGATACATACCTATCTCTCCAGCAGGTCCTATTTGTATCACAGGCAAGGTTTAAGTCATAAGAATTCGTAATTCTGCTGCTGTTTGTTTTGTGGATATGAAGGAGGTCCATCAGAGTCGGGTCTGACAATACCCTGTATGATAGGCATAGATCTTCCCTCAAAAGCCTGTAGGAGACAGAATAGACATTCCAGTTGCTGGATATGCCTGGTTAGGTACATACCAAAGAGGGCATTGTATTCAGTAATAGATCTGATGAATGCCACATATATTGGAACAATGACTTCCTTGGACTTAGATGTCATACCTTTGTTTATAAGTTGTGCAACATAGAATGATTTCCTCACCACTGTAGACACGATGGTCAAAAGTAGATTACTATCTATGTGTGTCCCTACGTCCCTGACTACTGGGTCAACTCTAAGGGGTGTGTTAATATGATAGTTACCAGGGATGTATGACTTCCCAAAGGAAACTATTGTGCATTTCTAGGCATTTTGTTTTAGTCCATGGCTCTGGCACCAGTTGTTTCATCTGTGTCAGCCCCTCCTGGAGAACCTTTGTGTCAGTGTGAGATTCAGTGACCACTCCTAATTTCCAATCATCTGCAGATTTAGTCAGCAAGAGTCCAGTGACATTGGCCTTGGCTTTCGAGAAGTAAATGCCAAAAAGGAGCAGTCCAAGGACTAATCCCTGAGGGACTCCACTTTTGACTGGCCTCTTTGTAGAGGTGGACTCCCTAATTCCCTGTCTGTGAGCCAATTGGCAATCCACTGGGTAACATACGGGTTTGTACTTAACCTCTTGAGTTTGTCAACAATTCCCGTGTGGGGTATTGTGTCAAATGCCTTGGCTAGGTCAAGGTAGGCAGTGTGAATGATTTTGCCCTCATCCATTGCTTTGGTGACCTTCTCAAAGAAGTCCACCAAGTTGAGTAGGCATGATCTGCCCTTGACGAAAGCAAACTGGATTGGGTCTAGTGTCTGGAGTTTTACTATATCTCTTTTGATCATCTCCATGATAATTCTTTCCATGGCTTTACATACAAGACTAGTGAGATTTATGGGTCTGTAATTTCCAGGGTCTGTAGATGGCCCATCTTTGTACAGAGCGATGACTGTCACCTTTCTCCATTCATTAGGCAGAAAGTATTTTTGGAGGCTACATTAAATAGTAATTCCAGAGGTCCTGATAGGTCATGTTAACAGCTCATTAACAGTTCCTTAATCTTCTAAGCCAGCTGCCAGACATAAACACGCATAAAGCAAAGCTTCCCTTATTCTCTCTTCTTAACGGTGGAAATTACACTTTATGATGAAAATTGATATATTTCAGTAAATGTTTATAAGAAGAGATACCTAATAATAGATGTCTGCACAGATGTGTTTGCATCTAACCTGTTTATGTATTGGAAGCTGAAATATAGTTTCCTTAAATACAGCAGTGAGTAACAGACTTCTCTTTCCCTTGATGTACAGTAAATTATAGCAGACCTTTATTGTTAGCAATTAATGATTCAACAACAACAGGAAATTGTTTTGCTAGTATCTGTTGCAAAATTATTTTTAATATGCCTAGGTTCAGATTATTCAGAGGCTGAGCCGTGTGTGCACTGAATACCCACTGCAGTTTAGACAGCAGGCTAATAAACTGTGATTCAGCAACAGAGAGCTCTGTTTTAGAGTTCATACTAGCTGTCTTGTGCTCAGTGAACACCAGGTCTTTTAAGACAATTTACACCATTCCTTGCAATGACAATGTGATTACTGTTGTGACTCTGACAGGTGAATTAAACCTTTCCATGGCATAGAGCACACTGTTTGGAAAAACTGTGTGCCATATAAACACATAGTACACAGGGCATTGAGGGGATTAGTATTAAGGGTGGGGTGCCCAAGTGGAGTGTCCACCAAGGCAGTACTGTCTGCCCTGCAAATACATGTTGTACATGGAATGGGGGGGGGGTAACTTCACAAGTGGAGTGTCCACCAAGGCAGTACTGTCTGCCCTGCAAATACATATTGTACATGGAATGGGGGGGGTAATATCACAAGTGGAATATTCGTCCACCAAGGCAGTACTGTGTGCTTTACAAATATATAATGTACAGATACTGGAGGGGTAACTTTGCAAGTGGGGTTTCTAGCAGTGCAGCACTATTTGCTCTGTAACTGCACAGCACACAAGGCATTGGGGGGTTAAATTCATAGGTGGAGTACACAGCAAGGTAGTATTACATTGCAGGTATTCATTTTACAGGCTGTTTTTCAGCATAGAACTGGGTTAACAAAAACAAATAAGTCACATGATGCTAATAGATCAGTTTTATAGGTAGAGAATGCAGCAGGCCTGCAGTGTGCATAGTGCAAGCACATCGCATACCGTGTTCTTATAGGTAAGTGCACAGTAACTCAGAGCTGTGTGCCCTGCGCAATCTTCATTCACAGGGTACTCATGGGGAGGGGTCAGCATTGTGTTTAGGGTGGCACAATGCCAGGGTAATCCTATGGGCTAGGCTTGTAAAGGCTCCAGGGCCATTAGCCTAGTACACATGTATGAACTTATGAATCTATGTACAGCATGCCAGAACTGCATGACCAACAAAGAGTTCACAAGATGCTCGGGGGGGGGGGTGATACTAAGTTGGCAGGAGTTCTTAGAGCTGTAGCTTTCTGTACTGTGTATTGTAACGTCACAGAAGGCTGTTGAGCAGATGCATCATTCCTGTTGCAGTAGATAGATCATACAGTACAGCAGTACACGAGGCACATCATTAGTAAACAAACATAATTAGTCGTGGGTGGCATACCAAAAAAGCACTTTATACTGTGCATCAGTACAATGCAAAGGGCACGGGGTGTGATAGGCTCAGTCTAAACTATGAAAATTGGATTTGCATTACACAAACATTGTACACCATAGAGCTGTACAGCACCCATGGTGTAAGGCTGAGAGTACAAGAAATAAATATAGGATACACGTTACAGCAGCACTGTGTATCATAGAGCTGTCCTGCGCTCATGGTTCGGGAGGGGGAATGAACCATAAACAGAGGTCACACATTAGAGCAACAATGTGTGCCACACAGCTGTTCAGCACACAGTGTGAGAGGGAGAGTATAAAGTGTGAATATAAGGTATGCATTGGATTAACATTGTGTGTCATACAGATGTGAGAGAACGTGAACCATGAATACAGGGCACACATTAATGCTTCACTCTGTGATTTACATCCTGTTAGCACTGTGTACAACACCACAGGCTAACATATTGGTATATAACACACAGGGAGGGGTAACACTTGACCTTGCTGACTCTTAGAGATTTGCAAGAACATACAGCACAATTCAGGAACATGGAAACATGTACAACAGCTTTGTGATCACATACCACCTGTTTAGTTGCTTGTTAACCAGCCTTTCTGCTGAATAACTACTGCCACAGACTGCGGAGTTCTGGCATATTATGGTCGCATATTGGGCGTTAATGATGCCTTTATCATTGGCCCATGAATGCAGGTATCATTATTTGACAAGCAGCCCCGGATGCATGACTGCAGCATGCTTTTTTCACACTGTACCCAAAGTGTGTCTGTGTATATATATATATATATATATATATATATATATATATATATATATATATATATATGCACAAACAAGCACACATACACACACGTGTATGAGTGCACACATGTACGTGTGTATGTGTGTGTGAAATACATGTGAATGTAGAGCTTAATACATGAAATAACTTGTACTGTAAATTTAGGTAAGAAGTTTCATGACATGTAGCAAAGACACAAGTCAAGAACTGAGATGTTCTTCGTGTTTCACTGTTACAGTCATTACATTTGGGTAATCTGCTGGCAGGTTGCCCTCAGTCGGCCTGAATAACAAAGTCTTGGGTCCTGCGTCAGTTGCTGTCTCCTCTTCCATGACTTCAGGTCATCAGGGGTATAAAACATGCAGCCGACGCCATTTTAATCAGTCTTTCTTGCCACGCGGTGCCCGAAGCAGAAGCAGTTCGCAAGGGCTGGTCGGCCGACTCCTGAAATTTTCGTTTTCGATTTTCAAAACCGAAGTCTTCAAACTAAAGCTAAGTACCCCATTGGGGAAACTTTTTCTTGCTCCTTACCGATGTCAGTAAAAGTTAATAATTGCATTACTTGTGAGAAGCAAATACCCCATAAGGATTTTCATTTGTACTGTATTCCTTGCCTAGGCCCTGATTACAACGTGCCTTGCTGTCGGTTTTGTGCTAAATTTAACCAATGCTCTATTAAGCGTCGGTATATTTTTGCTTCTAAATATTTTGGTTCAAGATTTAACTACCCTGAAATGTCGTCGGTTAGCAATCCGACTACCGGAGTTCACAAAAAACGCAAGGAAAAAGACAGAGACAGACCATCGAGGTCCAAAACCGATGACGAAGCTTCACCTAAGCCAGTTGCCAGTTTGCCAGTACTCAGTGAGGTGCTTTCGCAGCTCCTGATACCCGCTACTTTTGTGTCACAGGCCTCTACCGAGACCCATTCGGAGTCCAGTATGCTGCGAGATTCGCAAAGTATTTAATCCGCGGATGTCTCTTCCTTGGATGGGTCCGGAGCTGCTGAGCAGGCACCGGCTTCTGAGGGTGTTTTCAAGCCTCAACATTTTTATATTAAACCGACACCTCAACAAAAACAAGGTCAAAAACGACTTCTATGTCTAAAAAAAGGACACATGAGCCACGTGCCCAGGCCCCTATGCCTAAAAAACAAATGATCAAAATGGCTGAGGATTTAATTACATTGATCAGGGGTTCCCAACCACCACCACCCCCACCCCCCCCGCTAAGAGGCCTAGGCAAGGCACTGATTATGAATCTTCAGGTCAGGTTTCCATTTCTTCTGATCAGGAATTTTTTATTCCACCTTATGAGGATTCTGATGCAGAGGAATCCATCCCATCTGCATCTCCTCCTGAGGATTACTCTTTTGGAGAGACTTTGCATACCTTAAGGGAACATTTTCACTGGGAGAGTCAGGACTTCTCTGAATCAAAAAAGAGGCTTAGGGATTTATTTCTTCTTCCCCAGCATAGGCCTTTGGCAATACCTCCTGTATTAGACATTGTTGATTATGTGTTCTCGGAATCAAGCATGGCTCCTGATTCCCTGCCTCCGGCTCCTAGTAAGCCAGACAGATATTACAGGGTTCCTGACTCCCACAAATTTATTTTCAAAAATCCTGCTTCTGATCCTGAGACTATTTCTCAGGGTCCCAAGGGTGTTAAGGCTTCTACAGCCAAAAATCCTACCCCTTCTGATAGAGATTCCAGGGTGATGGATAGATGGGGTAAGAAGGTTTATACTTCTGCAACCTTGGCAATCAGGGCTTTAAACTGCAAGTTTCATATGCTTAAATATCAACAGCATGTTATGGGCTTACTGAAACAGAAAATGATGTTGATTTCTGATTGCGTGGAAAATAAAGAGTTACAGGATTAATTGCATTTAGCAGAACAGGTTGGAAAGCATACTTTGCAATGTGGTTTTGATTCCTTGGAGGCCTCTTGCAGGGCCGCCATAACTGGATCTGTGATAAGAAGGCATGCCTGACTCAAGGAGCAAAATCTGCCCGATCATGTTAAAGCTAAATTGTTGGATGCCCCTTTACAGCATGATAGTCTGTTTGGTAATAAGGCAGAAGAGGTTTTAAAGAAAATGGAAGACAAAGCTAAATCTATGCAAACTGTAAAAGATTTCTTGCAAGTGCAGCCACCCAGGTTCAGTAGGCACTGGCCTACTAAGAATTGGTCCTTTCCTGTGTCCAACAGAGCCACTCGGGGCAAACCCAGATGATCAAAAGGCTCCAGATATCAATTACAGGGATATTACAGGTCAAAGCAATGGGGTGCCTCCACCTCCAAATCTGGAGGTAACGAAGCACAACCCTACAGTAAGCAGTCTCAATGACTTTCCTCTTCCATCTCCAAGCACTTATCTTTTGGCAGCCCCCTTGGGGGGAAAACTAGCACTTCATGCTCAAAATTGGCAGTTAATTACCCAGGACAAGTGGGTATTAAACATAGTATTCCAGGGGTACAGATTTCATTTCCATACTTTGTCAATTCTAAACGGATGGTCAGATCTGCCACAAAACCAGTGGGCGGAGGATTAGAAAAAAGTCTATGTCCCTCATGGATATGGGGTCTATTCAACCGGTACCAGAAAAGGAAAAAGAACAAGGATTTTATTCAAGACTTTTCCTGGTACCCAGAAAAGACAAATCATGGCGCCCAATACTGGACTTATCTATTCTGAACACTTTCCTGGATATTCCAAAATTCAAAATGCTGACTTTACAACAGCTACTGCCTATGCTAGGCAAGAATGCCTGGTTGGTAACTCTAGACTTGAGGCATACCTGCATATCCCAATAAGGGAATCTTGCAGAAGATACCTCCACTTCAAAGTAGGCTTTTTGCATTACCAATTCTCTGCACTGCCCTTTGGCTTATCTACTGCACCCAGGGTCTTTACAAAGTGCCTGGCACCAGTAATTGCATTCTGCAGACAAAGAAACATTCAAATTTATCATTATCTGGACGATTGTCTCATTCAGGCAGAGGACAAGGACACTCTTCTTCAACATCTGGCATTTGTAAAAAGGCTTCTAGCATGCCTAGGGTGCACCATAAACGAAAAGAAATCGCAACTGGTGCCCTCTCAAATAATTACATTCCTGGGTGCAAGCTTGAATACAACTGCCCAGATGGCTTACCTCACGCCAGACAAACAAATGCAATTGACAACATACTTCAAACGAATGGCAACAAAAACCCAGTTATCTGCCAGACAAATTCTGCAGGCTTTGGGGTTTATGGCATCCTGCATTCTACTAATTCCATATGCGAGACTGCATATGAGGAAACTTCAATGGTACCTAAAAAGCTTATGGAGTCAACATTGTCACAGTCTGGAAATAATGATTCCTCTCATTCCCTGCCTACAACAGGAGTTTCTTTGGTGGTCAGAGACATGTCACCAAAACAAGGGACTAACATTCACTCTACCCCCTGCCACCCAAACCCTAACTACAGACGCATCAGACTATGCTTGGGGGGCCCACCTGGCAGGGAGATGCATTCAGGGCAAATGGAGCCCAAATCAAATGCATCTACATATCAGCTAGAAAGAAATGCTAGCTGTTCAGAATGCTCTGACAGCCTTCAAGGACTTACTTCATCCAGGACAACTACTGATAAAGACGGACAACACCACAGTTATGTGGTACATAAACAAGCAGGGGGCTACCCATTCCTACCCCCTTTGCAGACTAGCCATGGCCTTGTGGAACACAGCCTTGACTTACCAAATACATCTTCAAGCTCAATTTCTGCCAGGAAAGCAAAATACTCTGGCAGACGACCTAAGCAGAAATCTTATGGACCCACACGAATGGAAACTGGATCCACAAATCTTCAGCATGTTAACACAGAAATGGGGAAGCCCAGACAGAGATCTATTTGCCTCTCCTCAAAACTATCAGTTGGACAAATTCTGCACAAGAACTCATCACAAAAAAGCATGGAAAGTGGATGCTGTATCCTTCAGCTGGAAAAACGTATCAGTCTATGCCTTTCCCCCTCTGCCTCTACTCTCCAAGGTCTTACTAAAAGTCAGTCAGGAAAAACAGAAATGATTCTAATTGCTCCGGACTGGCCTCGCCAACACTAGTACCCACTTCTAAGGAATATGTCACACCTTCTTCTATGGTACATGCCTCAAACACCTCATCTATTGTCTCAGCAGAACTATCAAATTCTGCACACTCGGCTCCAAACTCTGAATCTTGCAGCATGGCTAATCAACTAATTTTTCAAACCACATCTCTCAGTAAACCTGTGATGGATGTCATTTTGGAAGCCAGAAGGCCTAGTATTAGAAAATCTTATGCTGATAAATGGAAGAGATTCTGTGCTTGGAACCAAGCACAAGGAGTAGACGCAGCAAAGCCCAATATTCCTCAGATTTTACAATACTTGACTAACATGCTTGACAAGAGCCTATCTTTTTCTTCAATAAAAATCCATGCCTCTGCCATCTCGGCTCATTACAACACAGAACCTCCCCTCTTTTCTCATCCACTGCTAAAACAGTACCTCACAGGGGCCAAAAATTTAAGGCCTTCCAGGAGAGCACCAACTCCTGCATGGGACCTCAGTTTTGTGCTGGAAAAACTCACCATACCTCCTTTTGAACCAGCAGCTACTGCGGATATAAAATGTCTATCTTGGAAAACAGCTTTTCTTTTGGCAGTCACTTCAGCAAGAAGGGTTTCAGAACTACAGGCTCTCATGGCAGTGGAGCCTTTTATTATATTTTACCCGGACAGGGTGGCCCTCAGGACCAGTCCTTCTTTTATGCCTAAGGTGGTATCCAGTGTGGCTCTTAACCAGACCATTCACCTGCTAACTTTTTTCCCAAATCCACAGAACAAGGGGGAGCAGATTCTGCACTCATTGGATGTACACAGACAACTAAGGTTGTACTTAAACAGGACAAAATCTCTAAGAAAGTCTGAGCAACCACTGGTAGCATTTGCTGCAAGATCAGAGGGGAAGGCTATATCAAAGCAGACTGTTTCTAAATTCTGCTACTTGCACCATGGTAAACCTGTGCCCAAGGGGATCAGATCCCATTCCACCAGGGCTGCCTCTACTTCAGCAGCTTTTCTCAGAGGGGTCCCTACCAAAGACATTCTAGAAGCTGCTACTTGGAGCTCAGTTCATACGTTCACAAAGCATTACCATTTACCTCTCTTTTCTAAATCCAGGGCAGTCTTTGCCACTGCAGTCCTGCAGGGCCTTATAGCTGCTCCTAATGCTGTTTAGTTCCATCCTCAGCTTTGGGATTCTACCCAAATGTAATGACTGCAACAGTGAAACACAAAGAACATAGTACAGTTGTGTACACTTACCATAAATGTAGATGTTCAAGTGTATTCACTGTTGCAGTCTGGATTACCCACCCGCCAGCCCTCTTTCTATACCTTTTCTTTCCTTCACTATACTCAAAAGCCTTTGTGGTGTATTTGCTTTTAGTTGAAGGTAAATTTTATGTGTTCTAAAGTGCATTTATATATTTATTGTTATATATATATATTTTTTTGCTCCCCATTTGGGGGGCACCTGACATCTGGGGCAAAAAAACTGATTTAAAATGGCATTGGCTGCATGTTTTATACCCCTGACGTCATGGAAGAAGAGACAGCAACCAATGCAGGACCCAAGACTTTGTTATTCAGGCCGACTGAGGGCAACGTGCCAGCAGATTACCCAAATGTAATGACTGCAACAGTGAATACACTCGAACATCTACATTTATGGTAAGTGTACACAACTGTATTTTCTTAAGTTTTGCAATACACGATATTACATAAATCACATAAACCACATTCTCTGTATATCAGTTTGATAATTTTTTTCTGTGTTTTTTGGTGGCTTTCGTAAATGTGCAAGCACAGTATGTTATTCCAGTGGAGTTTCTCTGGTGGGCAGTATGCAGATTAATAAAACTTGAACTCCACTGACATAGGTAAGTACCATGTGATCTGGAAGTTGAGTAACTGTGATTACAAGTACCCAGTCAGAATCCAAAGTTCATATAGATTTTCCACCATAGATAAGCTGTAGTGAATTAGATATTTGTGTTAAATAGGGCAGTGCAATACAGGTACAGGGCATATATCTTTAGCCTTTGTTTCTAAGCTAGTATAGTCCAGTTTTCAGGTTAGTGCTGAATTCAGGGCTGTGTTACAAGTTTCTGTGTTTGCCCATACCTTACTTGGATAGAAGGAAGTTTCTCTGTTCACTGTGAGAGAGGGAGCTTTGAGCAGCCTATCTGTCCCTGGAGGAGTGGTTTCAGCCCAGAAATTAGTAGTTTATTGGCCATTTTGGGCTAATTTCTCTCTTTCATTTCCCTGCTGTAAAACTCGCATTTGCGTGGTTTTGCGTGCCAGGTAGCTAGAGTATAACTATTCCCGGCTCCAATATGTCTACTCTTCAGTTTTTCCCTTGGAACTAGACAAACTTTCAACTTAAGCACTCAAACAATTCACTTCTCAGACCGGCACTTTCTCAAAACTCATAGCAAGCACTAATAAACCATAGCATTAGACCCCCCTGTACTGCTGAGAAGGACAAGGGTCTCTATTCGACCTTATCAGCCAATCAGTAAAACAGTTCACTGTACCTATCCAGGCATGTCCAAAGGGCAGTTTCAGGTGTTCTCTCCGGTCGAACTGGTGAATCTGGGCATTTTGAGGCAATGTTACAATTGCCTCATGTACACAGACAATGCTCTCCTCCTTCCACCAAACACTAATACATGTGAGAGATGCAATTATACAGCCAAACTGGAGGCTAAGCTCTCTCAACCCAAGACTGGACCAGGCAGTCAAGAGGAGAAGGGAATTACTTGCATCACACCACCAGTCTCACATAGACCTATGAAACCAGCACTGGCAAAAAACACACATAAATACACAAAAACATACTCAGAGGCTCTAAATAAAAATCTGCAAAAGCAACAGAGACCTCCAAAGCAGACATCCAAGCAACCTCCACCCCCCAACACAAACCAAGAAACACATACTTCACAAAACCAGTGCGCAACAGAATCACAGCCCTTAAGGCAAAATAACATAACCAACACACTAGTAATAGGTGCTCTATAGTCAGGCACACTGACTTCCCACTCACTAGGCTGAACAAGGAGAAGGTCACTGTTAGCTGCCTGTCAGGTGCCAGGATCCCCCACATAATACAGGCACTCAGGTCAGTCCAGAACAAGTACAAATATGACTCTGTCATTGTCCATGTTGGTGTGAATGACCTGAGCCGTACCTCCCTGGACTTCATGTAAAGAGACATGGAGGAGCTCTCTGGTCACGTAGCCCAGGCCAGTATGACCCTGACCCTGAGTAGCATCCTGCCCTCACCAAGAATGATACCATGGTATAGAGAAAAAAATTATCAATTTCAACAATTGGCTAAGCTTCTGGTGTCATTCAAAGGGGATCCAGTGTCTGTCAGCCTGGGATGACATACTCGACAAGCCACGCTGCTTTGCTAGAGACGGCTTGCACCGGTCACCCTTAGGCTTTCGAATACTGGCCAAGGCTCTTGCCACCCCCATAGTGCCTTTTTTAGGCAAGGTTCAAAAGACAAACCCACTGCCGTAAATAGCACAAGTAACAAAAAACTGAGGGTAATGCTACTCAATGCCAGATGTCTAAACCTCAAAATGCACGCACTCGAGGCACTCCTCAGTATGGAGAAAATCGATATATGTGCAGTAACAGAAACCCGGTTTAAGGCTCTAGAGAGCACCCCAGCACTACCAGGCTACAACTCATACCATACATTTCAGCCTCAAAACCTGGACTGAAATACAAAAGGCGGGGGAGTATCCATATTTATCAAGGATACCCACACCTCCAGGTTAGTGGCACAGCACAATGCTTCAGAGATCATCCACATGCAGCTAACAATGGGCAAAACTGCTATTCAAATTATAGCTTGCTACAGGTCACCCACTAAGTCCCAGGACCCCCACTCCACATTCCTGGAAACACTGGGAAACATAAAGGTCCTACCAAACACCCTGATATTGGGTGATTTCAATTACCCAAACATTAACTGGGAGACCTACTCAAGTACAAACTCCCTTGCCCAACATTTCCCAGAATTTTTAAACTCAAATGCCATGGATCCAACTGGTCATCACCCCCACTAGAAGTGACAACATATTGGACCTGGTCATCACCAACATGGGCGACTGGTGTTCCACACTGGAGGTCAACCCCTCGCTCGTTGGATCTGACCATAAATTAATCACTCTGGATATCCACATTCCACCACCTCCCCTAGTCAAAGAAACCACCGTGAAAAACTTTTCAAAAGCAAACTTCACGTTACTTAAGACCAAGGTGGGAAGTTTTAAAGCCCCCATGCTAAAGGATAATGCTGTCCAAGCTGCAAAATCCTTTACTAATGCACTCTACAGGCATCTACAATAATGCATGGACCGTGCTATTCCAAACAAAACCAAGACTCACTCCTCCAAGAAAAGGAAACCAGTCTGGTGGACCCCTGCCATAAACAAGCTATACAATAGAAGGAGGAAACTAGTACAGAAAACAGTAAAATCCCAAGAAGGGAAGACATCCCTGATTAGTATCGGCAAGAAACTACGTTCCCTCATAAAATCATCCAAGGCTAGCTTCGAAAGAAAAATTGCCATGGACTCCAAAGATAACCACAAGGCATTCTTTAGCTATGTCAAGAATCTAAGTGGCAATTCTCAAATCTGCTCGGAGTTACTGCAGCATGGCCCAAAGTACAGTGAACCAACCGATATAGCCAACATCCTGGTAGACAGGTTCAGTGCAAACTTCACCCCCCTCTCACCCCCAAAAGTGCCCATAACTATACCAGAAGAATGTAGTGACCCTGAAATCACAAACACTCAGGTTAAAACAGCCCTCTAAAGCCAAAAACACAGCATCAATGGGACCGGACGGTGTCTCAGGCTGCGTCCTACACGAGCTCAAAGATGAACTAACCCCTCACCTAAACACACTGTTTAAATTCAGCCTCTCCACAGGCTACATGCCCACAGAGTGGCGCACAGCAATGGTTATTCCACTCAACAAAGGTGGAGCCACAACTGACCCTGGGAACTATCGCCCTATAAGCCTGACTAGCTTGGTGTGCAAAGCTACGGAGCGCATCATCATGGATCTCATTAACAGAGACATTGAAAACCTCCAAACACGGGACCATACCCAGTTCAGCTTTGTTAAGGGCAGATCATGCCTCCTAAGCCTGTTGGACTTCTTTGAGACAGTTACCAAGGCTATAGATGAGGGAAAGGTGGTCCACACAGCTTACCTAGACCTCGCAAAGGCCTTCAACACCATTCTCCATTCAGGTATTATAGGCAAGCTCACCAGCCTGAACATTAACCCCTATGTCACAAGATGGGTTGCCAACTGACTCACAGACAGAACCCACATGGTAAGAGTTGCGGGAGCTAGGTCTGATTCTAAACTGGTTACAAGTGGCGTTTCCCAGGTCTCAGTCCTAGGACCCTTCCTGTTCGGCATATACTTCTCAGAGGTACAGGCAAGCACAGGAGGACTATGGCTGACCAAGTTTGCAGACAACTGCAAACTAGGGGCTATAATTGACTCTCTGGCTGACACAGAATTCCTGCAAAAGGGTCTCACTGAGACAGATACCTGGTGTCAAAACCATGGCCTCAAGCTAAATGCCAAAAAGTGCATAGTCATCCCCTTTGGAAAAAACAAAGTACCCACAAACTACCACATAGGTGGTAGCTCCCTAAATATGGAAGACGTAATAAGGGATCTGGGGACCCAAGTAGACAGTAACCTCTCCTTTGATAATCACATTGCCAAAGTGGTTAGAAAATCTTTCTATGTGGCCCACCTAATCACAAAAGGGTGTGCATCCAGATCGAAAGAGGTCATTGGGCCCCTCTGTGCATCACTCATCAGACCCATCATAGAGTACAATACGCCATTTGGGATGTACCTTACAAGACACCTGCAACAACTGGAAAGACCACAGAAGTACCTCACCAAGAGGATCACTGGCCTCAAGCAGATGCCCTATGCAGCTCGACTGAAGAAACTCCAGCTGTACTCGGTTGCATACCGCCTACTTAGAGGTGATCTCTGCTTGACATACAAGGCCATGTCCAACCCAGAATTGATAGACATGCTCCACCTAAAGAAAACCAGATCCCCTCGAGCCACACGTTTCAGGGATCTAAACCTCACCACAACAATAAATAGGATGTGCTGGAGGGATATATTCCTGTCCCAGAGACTTCCCATGCTCTGGAACAAGATTCCAATCTACATTAGGCAGAGCTCCTCGCTAACCCTCTTCAAGAGAAACCTTGACAAGTGGATGGGAAACAGAAAGTTTACCCCAGGGATCACTTCAGTGGCTGTGCTGGACAGAGGCACAGGGAACTAATCTAAGGGGGTGGCGAAAGCCAACACATTCTGGCTAGGCTTTTAAATGCCTTCGGGCAGATAGCCTTGTACCTACCTATGAACATTAATGAGGAGTGTCTTGTACAATGAACCTGAAATTGCAGTCACTAACATCTTCTGTCTCACTAACATTGTGTTTGCTGTCCTTTTTTATTCAGTACTGCAGTGCCAAATTTTGCTTTTTGTAGTAATTTTAAAACACTGAATGTCAGTCACTTCCTGGCCACTGTGAAGTACAAGGCAAGATTTCACATATCCATCTGGGTAAATATGTCTCCCATTCCGCATTTGTAGAGTGTAGACCAGTGACACTGTCACTGTCTATTGTGCATACAGAAAGAAGAGAGGTACATATTACAGAGAAGGTTTGTGTTAGTGAAGAAGCCTTAATACAGCCTGTATGGGCTATTTTATACAACTCTTCCATCAAGTGCCTCCTAACAGCACTTTTTACTACGGAATAATACGAGGTTGTTAGGAAGTGCTTTGGGGTGCCTTCTGTGCGGAGTCTGCATGTCCTCCCTGTGGTTGTGTGGGTTTCCTCCGGGTGCTCCGGTTTCCTCCCACATCGCAAAGACATGCTTTAGGTGGATTGGACACTCTAAATTGGCCCTCGGCATGAGTGTGTGCATGGGTGTGCCTTCTGTGGAAGGTTGGGTGCCGGGCTGGCAACTCGACACCGTAAAACTCCACTGCCAATCATGAGTGGACAGGTGATCCGCTGTTGCGACCCCTAACCGGGAAAATCCGAAAGAAGAAGAAGAAGACTATAATGTGAAAACAGAAAGCAGAGCATTCAGTTAAATAATGGAACAAAGTAAACAAAGATAAAATAAAACTGATAGGCAGGAATAGCATAAAAATTATTTTAATACAAGACTTAAAAATAACAAAAGATGAGCGCTTTCATACCAAACTAGGTACTTCATCAGATCTAACTTGAATAACTCTAACCATCCTTAATTGCATTAATGTTTTAGGTGATGTGACCTTGAGTAATGGCTTAATTGGAATATAATCATTAAGCCCTTTCCCATTTGCTGCTTGTAAAATGGTGATCCATTTTATCTCAAGGCATTCAGTGTAATACCCCCCCCCCCCAATCCAGGCTTATATATTTCTAAAACCATGAACTTAAATTAATGGTCAGTCCCTGCACATTTCGCATGTTTAAAAAGAGCATTCTTCTCATCACATTTATTAATAGCATATAAATGCTCTCTGATTCTTTCTCTTAAACATCGGTTAGTTTTACCGATGTAAAAAGCTTTACAGACTTCACAGCATGCACAGTACACTACATTACAACTACTACAATTGGCATAAAGATTAATGTTAAAAATATGTTTGGTGTCCGGATGCATAAACTGATCATCCATTCTTATTACCTACATACATTACAGTGATGACAAGGATAGGTACATACCCTACAAACATTAACATCATTACTTGTACGTGCTAAAGATTTATAACATAACGGACGGACGATTCTTAAAACAAAAGGAAGGCTTGTCCCCTAGTAACTTCCTTACATTTTTTATCTGACGTCAATGCCCTCCAATGCATCTTGATTATTTCACAAACAAAACCAGTATCATTCAAATAGTTAAGGTTCATCTGTATCGGATAGCCTGATCTACAATCATTAGCACTGCCATGTTCAGTCTGGTTTTCAAAAATAGTTTTGTACGAGTGTCCCTCAACAAAATGGTGTCATTCTGTGCCATTGTAATCTCAGTACTACTATAACCTCTGTTCAAAAACGTAGAGGTCAGGCTGTCAAAGGATTGTATGGAGGCGTGCTGCCCTAAAAAATTTTCCCCTTAAAACATTCTGTTTCACATGTCTTGGATGCATACTTCGGGCATGAACAACATTATTTATCTTACAGGGCTTGTTATACAGCCTAGTATCTAACCCTCCCCAGGTTTTAATCACTGTGACATCCAAGAAAGATATACTCTCAGAGGAGTATTCTTAAGTAAAGCAGAGAAAATCTGTAGTACCATTCAAATATTGTACAAATTCATACAGTGCTTCAGATGTATTGCCCCATACAAAAATATATGTCCTCCAAAAAGCGACCACAGTATAAAATAAATCTGGAAAAAATATTATCGTCACAAAGCACATAATCGGACTGCCATTTGGCCAAAACAATGTTGGCATAACTGTTGGCACAAACTGTGCCCATAGCTACTCCTGTGCACTGGAGAAAGAAACTATCTATAAAAACAAAAGCATTATGCTGTGGATAATCTCTTAAGAGACTGCAGATCAGGTAGATCTTCTCATCAGTATAATCGTAATACCGACACAGAAACGTCCTGACATAATCAGTCCCAGTATTGTTAGGAATACATGTAAAAAGTGAGATGACATCCATAGTCACTAGTAAAACATTTTCTCTAAACTCTGTACTAGACCATTCATACAGTTTACTCATTAAATCTTTGCTGTCCTTTAATATATTCCCAATTGTATTAAAAAGTGGATGGAGTTCTCTCTCAACAAATATAGACATGGGCTCTGTGGCCCATCCTTTCCCAGAAACTACTGGCAGCATTGGTGGATCAGTGGAATTTTTATGTATCTTGGGCAGTCCATACATTTGTCTAGTATTCCTTCCTTTAACAGATCTTCAGCATACATATGTATCTTGTCAACTAATTTCAACACTTAAAATCTAGTTACTACAGCATATGTATGCTCATCATTCAACATAGTGCTCAGAGTATTTATATAATGTGTAGAAATACATACAACAGGCTATCTGTATTTCTTGTTTGTTGTTTCACACCCACTGAAGTTATAAAGCTTTTCAAGCCATTCATGATTAGTTTTACTGCATACTATCATTTACAGCTGCATTCATTTCTTCCCGTTAAGGCCACAAATTAACGAAGCCTTAGGAATCACGTTTTAACGTTGCCACCTGGAGATGAAGAAACCTGATAGCCACTGAGAACAACTTCACCATTTAGTTGAGGTTTGCAAGCCAAGAAATATAATATACCGTGCACGACCTATAGAAGGAAGGAGAGAAATTAACATAATTCACTATTTTGAAAAGGCTGCCTTGCATAAACTATTTCTTTATGCATCATCATCAAGCACTTTTTACAGATTGTGTGACACATCTGTAGGAAAAAGATGTCTAATAGCCACCACAAACCAATGTTTGACATTTCTGTGAAGGATTTTTTAAGCCTCTGTGGAGTTCCAAACTTGGTACTGTTTTTCACTATTTCCATTCTAAGTGAATGGAAGCACAATCTGCCAAGACAGAGTAGAACAAAGCAGTGTCAGCTGTGCCCTCACAGTGCGCTGTGTCAATAAGTAGCTTTCAGAAAATAAAGTCACGTTGGGATGTCCATGGCTCATGGGGGCATTTAATGTTAAAAAAAAAAAAAACAAAGTTAGAAATATATATAGCTGTTGTGCTGATGGCAGATTATGGTTGTGCAGACATGCATGTCAGGGTAAGCAACACATATTTTTCAGCTTATGCCCATAATAATCTTTTAATGCAGCTGATGCTGCTTTAAGTATCCTCCCACATATCCTTTCATATGTATTAATTACCTTTGTAAACACACACACACTTTATTCATCTAAACGTTTTCTGTTATCTGTGCCGATACATGTGAGTAGCAAAACAATACTGGTATAACATTTGTTTTGTAATACATGGTGTGGTAAGAACTTTGGTTTGACTAATCAACTTGATCATTGTTTTAATGCTAGACAGTAATATTTACGAATACATACAACTCCCACTATCTCCACGTTATTTGAAAATAGTGTGCATACATACACACAGCCAGACAGGTATGTGTAATAACACTTTATTGTTATAGTAATTAAAACCATTGACAGCATTCTTTGATAAGTTTGTGTCTGCTCGCACGCACACGTATGCGCACGTGCACCCACACACACACACACGTATATGTGTGTGTGTGTGTATATATATATATATATATATATATATATATATATATATATATATATATACACACACACACACACACGTATATATATATATATATATATATATATATATATATATATATATATATATATATATATATATATATCTGTGTGTGTATATAGATATATAAAATGCAAAACTCTACAAAAATATTGCCTTGGCAACAAAACTGTACCCCAAAAGGAGTTGTTTTCTCTTTCCTGTTTGATATATAAGTACTAGTTATTAGTTAACTTTAGAAAAAAATATTTGAGCAGTATCCCTTTAGTAACAAAGACTTGATGGTCTCTAAAACTCTCCTCAAATTTGAAATAATAGTTCAAATAATGGAGACAAATAGCTTGATGTCAACCTTTATTGCCTTCTACTGGCAGCCAGCTATGTTTCAATGAATGACAAAAGTGACGTTACTTTGAAATCTGTACATTTTTTCCTGAGATGCAGTGTCTGTTGTTGTCAATCTGCAGGGAAAGCATGGGTGGGGTCAAGGTGAAATCTTGTAAAGGAAAAAAAATCTTTTTTTGTAATCTTTTTCCGGCTGTTGGAAATATCCTTTCAGATATTCTTCTTAACAAAAACAATCCTCATATGCCTGGATTTCTGACCTATATATATCCATTGTCATCCTCAAAATGTCCTGAAGAATTAAATGTAGAATATTGTCTAAGTAAGTAATTTTTTTTTGATAAAAAGTACCTCAGCCATGTACTTTCTGACAACTGACTTGACAACAAAAAACAAAAATAAGCCTGGAACATTTTCCCGCGTACAAGTCATATTGCTTCTCATTGTAATGATTTCATAGTGAATTAATTTAATGTAATTGCTCATTTTTCCTGTGTGAAAAAAGATTATGAAGTGAAAGTAATCTTAAGAGAAAAAAATATCACTGATACTTTACTCACAAACTCACTGCAAGAAAACTGGTAAATGTCAGAAATACAGTATTCATTGCCAGAAAGAATTTAGAAGATGGTGAAGATTCAAAGAATATTCTGTATAAAATATATATAATGACAGACTTTCTCACTAAATTTCGTTTGGACAACACAGAGCTGGATTACTGTATTCAAAAAAAAATCCTCAAAAGTTTTCCAAATTGCTTTCTTGGAATCAACACAGTCTGTGACAGACTTATCATTTCTAGACCAAAACACAAAAAACAATCCCTAAGGTGCAAGTGTAATGCTGTTGATGGGAATCATTTCAGCACCGGCTGAACACGACTGGCTACACATGAAAATGGCACTTCCTGAAACCCACTATAACCTCTGGAGTTTTCAGAATTCAAGAGATGCATCTCTTTCTCTTGACTTATGACATCAACATTAATTATAGTATTTAGCCAGAGTTGTTGAGGGAATAATGTTCATTTGTATTTCTCAAAGTGATAAAATGCTTAAAAGGAAGTCATTTGAGCCACACAGGGGTGTGAAAGGCTGGACCTGACACTCAGGATGTTGTTAAGACTTCCCTGATGTTGCTGTCCTTGCTTAAAAGAATTCCTTCCTTTCATTCTATTTTTTTGCTTCATTTTTTTGCACCTCCTCTTGCCCACTATCTGGCCAGTCACCCCAGTTGTGTTCATTTGTTTCCGATGAGCAAGGTTTATCGTGGCATGACTGTCATACAGACAGCTTTGGAGGATTTGTTTTCTTACTGTTTTGCCCTGGCTTCCATGCACATGTTCATAGGTTCATAGATTAGTACTAAGCTGCCCTTGCGAGCCATTTTAAGCCTAGCCAATTATCCCTTGTGAGACTCAAACACTGCACCTTGTGTTTGTAAGGCAAACACCTTAACCATTAGGCCACCCTCCCACCTTGGCAAATACTCAGTTGGCTTGTAATGAGCAGCAGGAGGACATCACTTGGCTATGCAGCTGAAATAGTCCCTTAGCGACCTGTCCCCATTTGCAAGGAGACAACTTCCATCAAGTATCTGATCTCAGCTAGCTATACATTAACAGGAAATGCAGTCCTGCAACACATATTCCCTTCCCACCCCCAAGGAACACCAAGAAGACCAATCTATTCATTCTTCTGCCTCCCCAGCCCCCAGTAGGGCTGTGTATATCATAGGAGTCTATACCACAGTCAGGGTTCTGTATCACAGGACTACATACCACAGTCAGGGTTCTGTATCCCTGGACAGTGTACCATAGTCAGGGTTCTGTATCATAGGACTGTGTTCCGTAGTCAGGGTTCTGTACCAGTGGACTGCATACTATAGTCAGGGTTCTCTATGATAGGACTGTGTACCACAGTCAGACATCTGTGTTAAAGTCATGGGTCTGTATCATTTTCAGGACTCTGTATCATAACCAGAGCTCCAGTTCTCTGTGATATACAGCTGGCAAACCCCCCAGACCTAGTCAGACATCAGCAGGATATCTTGCTCCTGAATTTCAAAATAAAAGTCATACTTCAGAAAATCTAAAAGGACAAACCATTCTGAATTGGTAATGTTGAATTTAAATTGCTCCTGAGCTTCTTGCGTGTACTGATGATAGAGAGGTCTTTAAGGAAGTCAGCCATTTTTGTTATTCAGCAAGTTAGCCATCTTTGTTATTCAGCAGGTTAGCCATCTTTATTATTCAGCAGGTTAGCTATCTTTATTATTCAGCAGGATAGCCATCTATCACTCTTTCTTGCATATTAATGACAACCTATAAGTAACAGAAGCTTATCTTTTTGTATTAATTTAACTGGGTAAGCCCATTGGACACAAGTGTCCTAGTTTTTTGACACCATACGTTGGTAATTGGTCATATATTGATGCCAAAGACAACAACACAGAACCCAGTTTTACTGAGCAGCACTGACTGTCCAAGTCAGATCCTTTCTATTAACGATATTTGGCTGAGAAGTATATGTATCTATAAATTTTGTTATTATATTTCAGACTTGTGATATAGTAGCTCTTGTTATGAAATTGTGTTGCCTTTATCAAACATTATGTCCATACGTTTGCATAATTGTATTTTATTATTGGCTTAATGTTTTGTATCATGCGTTGCCTTCCTGTTGCCATGTTTACTTTTATCACTTCTCTAGCCCTCAATTTCTTTAACTGTGTTTTATAACACAAGAATGTACTTTTATCTTGGCAGTGATGTCACATCCTAGAGAACCTGAAAAAATGGCCAGCAATTTAATGATATTTACTTATTCGCTAACTGCAGTAAATTTATAAATAGCAGTCAAGTTTCAGGTTCTGTCAGCCAGAGCATGGACCTGTATTCCCTGACCTACCTGACAAACAATGTTCAAAGAAAATCTTACCTTTGATTGCTCTTTGGCCAGTTAAATTAGTTTCATTCAGAATTTGTAGTCTGAGAATATTCATCTTGTAGGTAGTTTGAAAGCTGTTTCCAAGTTATTTTCATAATTCAGAATAGCATTCCAGAAATGAAATGTCTAAAAGGAAAACGAAGGATGCAACAACTCCCAGCTTGCTCTGTATCAAATTCCTGCATTTTGCCTTTTGAAGGTGAATAAACATATTAGTCCTTTTATATGTCAACTTGACTGACACACCGATTTGCTGTTGTATTTATGTTTGCTGTGGTTTGTGCCAGAAAGGAATTCAAGTCACTCTTCTATGTAGCAGATTCTCTGTTTCAGTCAGGACTGCAAATGATGAAGGTACTGTGGCCCTGATTCTCACAGTATAAGCCCCCAACTCCATTGTATGTTAAAGAGGTAGCGAAAGAAAGAATGAAAGAAAGAATCAGGTTATAAAATTTGGTCGTTGATAGACTACTTGTGTTGTGATTTTCATATATACATACATATATATGTATATATATATATATATATATATATATATGTGTGTGTGTGTGTGTGTGTGTATGTATACATATATATATGTGTGTGTGTGTGTGTATGTATATATATATATATAATGTGTGTGTGTATGTATATATATATAATGTGTGTGTGTATATATATATATATATATATATATATATATATATATATATATATATATATATATATATGTATATGTATATAATTTCATTTTGCATTTGTTTATTGGGGTAGTACACTGACTATTTGCAATTACTGCCAAGATGAAATCATTCACAAATACTAAATAAAATGGAAAAGAAAGTCAGTAAGTTGTACATGTAAAAAAAAACAGAACAGAAAGTAATTGTGCGTAACAAAACCAGTGCTGTAGCAAGTAGAAGATGAAGCAACAATTATGAGAGAAGCACATATTTTACTTGATTACACTTTCGGTTTACATCTCAGTGGAAATGTGAGGTAATGTGAGTCAGGGCAAGTGAGGTTTGGGGAGGTGTTAAGTTTTTGAGAGAGACTAAGGGAGAGACCAACAGGCCCCTTTTTATAAATGTGTGTATAATGTCTGCTGTTTGTGAGTAACACGCTTGGGTGTTGAATTAAATGTGAATTCTTTTTCTCTATTAAATGTTTGTTTACTTTCGGCAGTGGATTTGTATTCGATCTTTTTAAGAATATGTTCCAGTTTAGGATGTAGAGTTTGCAGCTTTCAAGGTAACCTTTGAAGTAGTTAGTTGTCTTTCCTTCTGGTTCAGATCATGGTAATTCTTGGTTATTTCCACAGGCCAGTGCTAGTAAGTGGAACAGTAAAGAATGTAGTAAAAAGATAAAAGCTGCAGTAAAGAGAAGGAAAAAAGCTTTAGATACCTGTGTTACGTCATTTAAACTATAAATTGTTTCTGCCTGGAACCTGCATGTCAGACTTCCAATCTCCTTATTCAGGATTTAAGAAAGCAGATACCTGCATTCAATAGAAAAGTAAAATGCCATCAATCAATACTACAGTAATTAAGCTGTATTTATTTAATGAATGCCATTCAAAGCTGCTGTGCAAATATTAGGTGTGTCATAAAGATATGCAGTATGATAGATATTAGGAAGAAGAGGTTAGTAATGTTAAGTGCACACATGAACTCCCAATGCTGTCACTAATTTACATCTGGTGCTTTATTAATATAGACTCAGAGACAGGATGCTCGTTGTAGGAGGCAGTAATTGACAGCTGCTTATTACATTCTGTCTCATCAGAAATCAGACTTTTAAGTAAGGTCTGCTTTTAACCCATTAGCGGGCATAGTTCCACATTTAATACATGTGAGGCATCCTTTCTGCATAAAGCCTTAGTTTTGCCATCTTTGTTCAGAACCTGTATTCATTCAGGTATAGTGTACTTCAACAAATTAACATTAAAAGCATTATGTTCTCAGAGGTATTTTGACGACAGATTTTCTAAACGCTGCTTTTATGTCCTTCAAAAGTTCATGTATTAGAATTTTGGAATGTTTTTTACTAATAGATGCTGTTTTACATGGGGATGTAATAAAATAGACATAACACCCAGTTAATTATGTACAGTATTTACTTGCAGCAACAGTCTTAACGTTTTATTAATGATTACTTCTGCTGTCCTAAAAAAAACGTGAATAAACTGTGCATTTGGCATAGGAAATGATGCCCGATTCTAAAGGCAAGACAAAACAGAGTTTTATAATTAGGTCTGTATAGTAGTTTATTTATTATTTTTAACTTTTACTGAAGTCTAAAAACAGTTTGTCCTTCAGAGTACCTTTCCAGAGGGGTGTGTGTGTGTGTGAGATTAACATGACTAACATTTGAATTTATCTGTTAAATTGGCCAGGTAAGTAATTTACCACATGTATTATGCCTTGTATTTTTAACCAAGCTTGCTTCCTGACTGTTTTATTCCTATTCTTAGAACCTGCTTGCTAATAACCTTTTCCAGTACTGCAATTGTTACAATCTCGGTATCATAATGCCTCACCTCATTCAAAGGGAGTCTGTAAAATAAAACCTTTTTGTTAACTAGGAAACAAACTGCTCCAAAGACCCTTTTCAGCAACAGCTGGAGACAAGCTGGCAGGATGTTGAAAAGGGAGGGTACAAGCAAACAAACTATGCAAAGCTACATAAGTGAAAGTGAAACCTTTTAAAAATGGTACATTAGCTCCTGCTACACAGCATTAGTGGGTGACTGCATAATTCAGTAATTATGTTAGTGTAAAGCAAAAAAAAAAAAAAGCAGCATAAACTGTATAAAGTAGAAGATAAGATAATCCCAGAAATTAATTAAAACCCCAGTGTAAGCTGTAAGACTCACGCTTGAAAGGCCCTTCCAGCATAGTGTGCCCAAATGTGTTCCATGTTAGCCACGACAAAGTCACATGTCTTTTATCAGCTAATTTGCATGTTTCCTTAACTGCAGTACTAATGCAGCATGCAGATCCTGGTTGTTGCTCATGTAGGCAATGAAATCACCCCCCCCCCCCCGAGACTCACTCACTGATATACACATACACAGAAATAGACACACACACTACAGACTTTGTTCGTATCCCTACCTTCCCATTGGTCTCCCCCATCCTCATAGTATTTCAGTGCCATAATGGCACTTTTCAGTAGTCAGCCCTGGTGGTCCACTGTTTCCGTCTATCCTCCAATCCCTCTCACGATGTAATAGCATTACGGCACTTTAAAAAGCCACCCTGGTGGTGTGGTTCCTCCCAGCCCCCCCAATTCCCCTATTAATGTTGTTGCCATTACGGCACATAAGTGTAAGTCCTGTTATCTATCTGGTGGTAACGTATGTGCCTTAGGTGTCTTTAAGAAGTATTCCCCATTGTCTAGTGTATCCCCCCCACCCCCATCCCCATAGTAAGATTGATGCCAATATGGCATTTTAGAGACCTATCCCTGGTGTCCAGTGGTATCCCAATTCCCTGTACCTATACTGAGGCTGGTGACATTTCAGCACATGTCCTGTTTTCCCCCCTTCCATCCACATCTTGCTGTTCTGTGCCTGTGCACTTTCTGTGGTGATCACTGTATGCCACCTGGTTACTTGTGGTAAAGGTAGTGCCAGTAGCGCACTGAAGTATCCCCCCCACCCTTAGTCCCTATAGTAATAGTGGTGCCGGATGTGATGATATGAGGTATTGCCAGCTATGCCAGGAGAAATAGGGAAGTCAATGTGTAATATATGGCAGCATAGCTAGCTCGAGTTTTATAAAGAATTATATGTCATTTGTCTATCATACTGTACAGTTGTTTGTGTTGAAAATTTATTTGTAAAGCTGCTTGTATTAAAAATATACCAAGAGTGGGTCCTTCTGGACAGGTAAGAAATACACCTGTATGTCAGACTGTATTGTAGCTGTGGAACTGAATATATCATAACAGGGGATACTGGAAGAGAAGAGGTTAATCTTAGTCCAGGTAACTTTGAAAAAGATCCTGAAATTAAATTACCTGGTTTAGGCTGTAAAGATTGTATCTTACAGTTTTTATTGCAGCCAGAGACAAAATGTCTGTGAAAACCAGGACTAGGAATCCTACTGTATTATCCTTAGGGGTCAACTAATTGCTACCCTGAAAGGATGGACGTTTTTAAATGGTTTTATAGCTTCCAGATGCTGTAACACATCTCAGCAAAGCTCTGTCTGTGTGTATGATATGTGCTAAAATCTGGTTCAGTTTCTAATAAAGGGGGTAGGTGTGAAACCGAGTTGTGATGTCATTCTGTAATCCAACACTGAAATGATGTTTTAGGTACTAGATGAGACATTTTTTGTATTTTGTTTGTTTGTAGAATTCTCAGAGCAGTCTTTTTTTGACACCTGAGAAAGGAGGAGGACCACACACCCACTTCATCTTACCTTGCTTTAGTAAGTAACCAGGAAATAGTAATTCTTTAGATCAGTCAGGAAAATATAGGTTCATAGGTAGGTACTAGGCTATCAGCCCAAGGACCTACGTAAGCCTAGCCAGCAAGGTTCCATAGCTTACGCCACCGAAGAAAGTTATTTTCCTGTGCCACTGTCGAGCAGAGACACAGAAGTGATCCCCGGGGTGTATTTCCTATTCCCCATCCACTCATCAAGATTTTTCTTGAAGAGTGCTAATGAAGAATTTTGCTTGACATAGATGGGTAGCTTGTTCCAGAGTATAAGAAGTCTCTGGGACAGGAATCTATCCATCCAGAGTGTCCTGTTTATTGTAGTGACAAGGTTTAGGTCCCTAGAGCGTGTAGCTCGGAGTGATTGGGATTTCTTTAGGTGTAGCATGTCCAACAGCTTTGGGTTTGACATAGCTTTATATGTTAGGCAGAGATCACCTCGGAGTAGGCGATATGCTACGGAGTAAAGCTGGAGTTTTTTGAGGCGGTTAGTGTAGGGCATTTGTTTGAGGCCAGTAATCCTCTTTGTGAGGTACTTCTCTGGCCTTTCCAGCTGCTGTCTTGTGAGGTACATTCCAAAAGGGGCATTGTACTCTGTAATGGGTCTAATGAGTGATGGGTAGAGGGGAACAATGACCTCTTTTTTCCTGGATGAGAACCCTTTTATGATGAGGTGTGCCATGTAGAAGGACTTCCTGACTACTGTGGCGATGTGACTTTCAAAGGAGAGACTACTGTCCACCTGGGTCCCAAGGTCTCTTATCACGCATTTGGTGTTAAGTAGATTGCTGCGTATGTGGTAGTTCATGGGTATAGAGTTTTTACCAAAGGGGATGACACTGCACTTTTTGGCATTGAGCTTGAGGCCATGGCTCTGACACCAGGCATCTGTCTCAGTGAGGTCCTTCTGTGGGATGTCCACATCATTTGGGGACTTGACTATGGCTCCTAGTTTGCAGTCATCTGCGAACTTCGTTAGCCAGAGGCCTTCTGTGTTAGCCTGTACTTCAGAGAAGTAGATACCAAACAGGAGCGGTCCCAGGACGGAACCCTGTGGTACTCCACTTGTCATTGCTTTGAGGTCAGATTTGGAGTCTGCAACTTTTACAGTGTGGGTTCTGTCAGTGAGCCAGTTGGCAACCCATCTTGTGACGTAGGGATTTATATCTAGTTTAGTGAGTTTAGCTATAATTCCAGAATGGGGGATGGTGTCGAAAGCCTTGGGGAGGTCAAGATAGGCTGTGTGAACCACTTTACCCTCATCCACTGCTTTGGTGACTGCCTCAAAGAAGTCGATCAGGTTCAGGAGGCATGATCTGCCTTTCACAAACCCGAACTGGGTGGGATCCAGAGTTTGGAGGTTACCAATGTCTTTGTTTATGAGTTCCATGATGATACGTTCCATGGCCTTGCAGACAAGGCGCGTCAGGCTAATAGGTCGATAGTTCCCGGGATCAGTGGTGGCTCCCCCTTTGTGGAGTGGGATAACTGTTGCTGTGCACCATTCAGTAGGCACAAAGCATGATGTAAGGCTATTATTGAACATGGTGCTTAAGTGGGGAGCCAGTTTGTTCTGAAGTTCATGTAAGACGCAGCCTGGGATGTTGTCCGGTCCCATGGATGCTGTGTTTTTGGCTTTAGAGAGTGCAGCTATTACCTGTGTAGTTGTGATTACAGGGACTCGGCATTCTTCCTGTATAGATATGGGCCCTTTAGGGAGTGAGAGGGGGATAAAGTTAGCACTGAACCGATCTGCCAGGATGTTGGCAATATCAGTTGGTTCTGTCATTTTTGTGCTGTAACTCAGAGCAGACCTGGGTGTTGCCATCTAGATTCTTGACATAGCTATAGAATGCTTTGTGGTTGTCCTTGGATTTAGTGACGATTTTGTTTTCGTAGCTAGCTTTGGAGGATCTTATAAGGGATCTCAGCTTCTTACTGAGGCTGACCAGGGAGCTCCTCCACTCATGGGATTTTACTCTCTTTTGCAACAGTTTTTTTCCTTCTGTTGTACAGTTTGTTTATGGCAGGGGGCCACCAGATTGGCTTCCTTTTTTTGGAGGATAGCATCTTGGTTCTGTTTGGGATAGCACGATCCATGCACTTGTGTAAGTGCTTATAGAGTGCATTTGTGTAGGATTCACCAGTTGTAACTGTATTGACCATCTGCATGGGTGTCATGAAGTTCACCACTTCTGTCTTAAGAAGCATGAAGTTGGCTTTGGAGAAATGTTTTACTGTGGTTTCCTTAATGGGGGATGGGGGCAGATGTGGATATCAAGGGTGATAAGCTTATGGTCTGATCGGACCAACGAGGAGTTGACTTCAGTGGAACACCGGTCACTCATGTTGGTAATGACTAAGTCTAGGATATTGTTGCCCATGGTGGGGGTGTGGATAAGTTGATCTAGGGCATTGGAGTTTATGAATTCCAGAAAGCGTTGAGCTAAGGAGTTGGTACAGAAGTAGTTTTCCCAGTTAATGGTGGGGTAGTTGAAGTCGCCCATTATTAGGGTGTTGGGTTGAACCCTAATATTTTCCAGTACATCAAGAAAAGAGGAGTGGGAATCCTGGGGCATGGTAGGGGATCTGTAGCAAGCTACAATTTGGATTGCAGTTTTGCCCAGAGTTAGTTGCACTTGGATAACCTCTGATGCATTATGCTGAGCAACTAGCCTGGAGGTGTGGATATCCTTAATGAATATGGACACACCTCCGTCTTTTGGTGTTTCGGTCCAGATTACATGGCCTAAAAGTGTGGTATGAGTTATAGCGTGGTAGTGCAGGGGTTCTCTCTGGAGCCTTGAACCAGGTCTCAGTCACTGCACAGATATCGATGTTCTCCATTTTAAGGAGTGCCTCGAGTGAGTGCATTTTAAGATTTAGACTTCTAGCATTGAGTAGCATCACCCTCAGTTTTTGCTTGCCTGTTCCTGTTATGGTGGTGAATTTGTTATTTGAACCCTGCCTAGAAATGGCACTATAGGTGCAGCAAGAGCCTTAGCCAGTATCCAGAATCCCAGGGGCGACAGGTGCAGGGCATCTGTGGCAAAGCATCGTGGTCTGTCGACTATGTCATCCCAAGCAGACAGATACTGGATCCCCTTAGAATGACACCAGAAGCTTAGCCAATTGTTGAAGTCAATCATTTTGTCCTTGTACTGCGGTATAATTCTGGGCGATGGCAGAATGCTACTCAGGGCTAGGGTCATACCTGCCTGGGCTACAAGATCAGATTGCTCTTCCATGTCTCTTTTCATGTAGTTCAGGGAGGAACATCTCAGGTCATTCACACCAACATGGACAATGACAGAGTCATATTTGTACTTGTTGTGGAGTGACATGGATAATGACAGAGTCATATTTGTACTTGTTGTGGAGTGACCTGAGTGCGTGCGTTATGTGGTGGATCCTGGCACCCGACAGGCAGCTGACAGTAACCTTCTCCTTGTTTAGCCTGGTGAGTGGGACATCAGTGTGCCTGACTATAGAGTCACCTATGACTAGTGTGTTGGGTACGTTGTTTTGCCTTATTGGTTGTGGTTGAGTGACACACTGAGTCTGTGGGCTATGTGTCATTTGGGTTGTGTTGGGGGATGGAGGTTGCTTGCGTTTCTGCTTTGGAGGTCTCTGTTGCTTAGACAGATTTTTATTGAGAGTCTCCACGATTGTTTTTGTGTTACTGTGTGTGGATTTCGGTGGTGTAGATTTAGTGAGACAATGTGATGAGTGTGGTGTGGTGCAAATGTTTATCTTCTCCTCATGACTATCAAGTTCAGTCTTGGTTGGAGAGAGCTTTACCTCCAGTTTGGTTAGATAAGTGCATCTCTCACAGGTTGTAGTGTTGGGTGGTAGGAGGAGAGGGTTGTCTGTGTACATGAGGCAATTTCTACATTGCCTCAAGATACCCAGATTCATCAGGTAGACAGGAGAGAACACTGGGAGCTGACCCTTGGACATGCCTGAATAAAAAACTATTTTCCTCTAGATAAGTGAGGAAAGTGAGTACAAGAGCTGTTTTTCTCTAAGCAAGTGAGAAAAGTAAGTACAAAAACTGTTTTCCTCTAGGTAATGAGGAAGACTGAGTGCTATAGTAATTAGTAGCTTATTTAGTGCTTACAAGTTCTGAACAAGTGCAGAGCATGAACAAGCAAATTTAAGTGCTAAAACTAAGAATCTGTATCTGCACTAGACTAGTTACAGGACAGAAACAAGTGCAAATGCAGGCTTTCAAATCAGAAAGTTGAGAGATATGGAAGATTGCCCAAATGGCCAATAACTACAATTTCTGGGCCAGAACCACTCCTTATGTGGTAGACAGGTTACCTAGTGCTTACCACTCCCACTGATAAGCGATAAGGCTTCCCTCCAACACAGAAAGGCTTGGGGGGCTCAGAAGCTTACATACAGTCCTGCATACAGAAATCTGTATCTGGAACACTAGTTACAGGAAAGGTAGGAAACAGGCTTACAGCTTTTTTTTTATACAGAAAAGTAGCAAAAACAGTAGTAAAAACAATTCACATGCAGTGCAAGCTAGCACACTTGAGTATGCAGCTATATTAGACCAGACACAGTTTAAAAAATGCAATTAAATTAAAAAGGACTAAAGGCAAGTGCAGAAAGCGCTTATTAGGTAGAATGTGGTAAAGAAATGGGACTGGGCGAGTGTCCCAGATCAAATCTACAGTGGGGCGGGCAACTGCAAAAGCCACCAAATTTAAACTACAAACCAAAAATAGGGAGGGTGGCTGGGACAAAACAGAGATCTAAGCAACAACTAACAGTACAAACTTTAAAACCAAAAAAATATTCTCAGTTCTGTATATTTGCCAATCAGTCTCTCAGAACAACGAGACAACAGTTTCAACAGAGATCTAAGCAACAATTAAACTCTATAACAAAAAAATATACTTAGCTCTATATATTTGCAGATAATCTGTAAGGCAGTCTCTCAGAACACAGGTTCCAGCAATTTATATAGTGAGATTAGTTAAGTACTGTTTTTCTGTATCTGTGTGAGTCTATCCATCTGTGTTATTTTTAATATGTCCTGTAATTGAAACTCTGGTGTTTATTGTAAATAGACATTTAGTATTTTCATGTTATTTTATTTATTATTATATATATTTAAACTTTTCATTGAGGCTGGTCTTTTAGAGAATATTTTAACATTTGGGAGTACTTATATTTATTTGGTGACACCGTGGCCACTCCTGAAAGTCTTGCTGCATTGGTCAAACACTATAATTTGTATTAGTATTAATTTTACTTGGTATAATTGGGTACCCTTGTAAGAGCTTTAGAGTAGCTGGCTTTGGAGTGTTCTGGTGGCAGTGGAACTACCTTATAGTCTGGGCATAGCTGGTAAATCTGTGTCAGCCTTTCCTAGGTGTGTGTGTGTGTGTGTGTGTGTGTGTGTGTGTGTGTGTGTGTGTGTGTGTGTGTGTGTTTGTGGGAAAATCAAATCTCAGAGTGTGTGTGTCAGCTACTTGGAGCAGAGACACAGCACTGGTTTCACAGAGAGGGTAGTGGAGGACTTGGCTTGGAATGCTCAGCTGAGAGCTCAACTCTACAGCTGTGTTAGTGGGGAGTCTTATTTGGGGGCCTGGAGAGAGAGAGTGAAACGTGTTCCCTGTGTCCTCTTAATTCTGCTTGGTGCAGAGAGATGCATCTGGAAATACTGGGTGTATCTGGTTTTGTTCCAAATGAACGTTCCTCACCGGTGTCAGTGGTGAGGATTCAGGCTTCTTGATTAGTGACCCAGAGCAAGGATGTCACACTGGTGCAGTACTTGTATTTTTCTCCCTGGTGTCCAGTGGGTTCCCCTCCACCTCCCAGTTCCCATTTTGCTGCTGGTGTTGTTATGTTAGTGTTACAGTAAACCCTGGTGTCTTTTTTGGCCCCATCACCACACTCATGTTCACTGATGAACATGGCTTCATGACTGTGTTTGCTACTGCAGTTTGTTTTGGATGGGTTTGCTGATGTACATGGCTGAGCACTTTCTTGAATTGCTTGACCATGTAGATGGCTTCCTGGGAGCTGTTCTGAGGAAAGACCACATGGTTAATTAGGATATGCCTCTCCCCCTGGAATTACTCATTAGCACTCCCCATAGCTGTGGGGCCAGCTCTTCACAGTGTTGCACGTCTTCATGTTGGAGGACCATGCAACACCATCTGGAGATGCTTCCTGAATACCGTAAACCTACCATGACATGTGCATGTACATGTCGAGGTTAGTACTACATGATTACCCCAGTAAGGGTAGGTTTGTACATCCATTGGCTTGTTTATCAGGGATGTGAATTGTTGATCTTCTAGAAGACTGATACAAATCATTTTTGCCTGTATTTCTTATAGACCATGAACTCATATGGTTATTCCCCCAAACCTGATGGAGGCATGCATTGTTTAACCAGAAATGGTACATTGTTCCATATTCCAGGTGGGCATTTTAGCTCAAACCAGTCTTTTTTGTTGTGTGTATCTATTTTAGAAGCAAGAGTCGGTTCTTTGGACTGTATGTTTCACATAATAAAATGTCACATTCAAAGACATGCATCTGGTACATTTCTCCCTGGGCTTCTGCTGAAAATTGGCTACATTCCAAGTCGGACTTTCCTGGTTAACATATTTTAAATAAGTTAAATAAATAAATAAGGTTGAATATGACAACAGTTGACTAACCGAGCACGGACAGCGCAGTGGTTAGCGTTGTCGCCTCACAGGAAGAGGTTCTCTGGTTAGATTCAGAGTGGGGTGTCTTCTGTGTGGAGTCTGCATGTTCTCACTGCATTTGCGTGGGTTTCCTCCGGTGCTCCGGTTTCTTCCCACATTCCAAAGACATGCAGCTGGAGCATTTCTCCCCAGGCCTATGCTGAAAATGGGCTCTGTCCCAATCAGACTTTCCCCAGAAAACAAATGTTAAATAACCAGTGTCCCTAAGGCATGTACAGGTAGATAGTGTAGTTAAATGATCCATAAATTTAAATGTTCAGAAAGTCCCTTAAGTTTGACAATATGGAATTCCAAAGTGTTGTGCCACATCTGGGGAAGGTTTTGTGTTGATAGAAAGAATTGGGAGTGGGCAGTCTTAGCACCCATCATTCAGAGAGTTGAGGGACTACAAGGAGAAAATAATGCTGACTTCTCTGGACAACACTGGACAGTGCCCCTTTTGGTTAAGATTGTGTAGTAAGGTGGCCAAGAGCAACTGGACCTTTCTAGAACTATATATATATATATATATATATATATATATATATATATATATATATATATATATATATATGGGTTACCTTTAGTTTATCGAACGCCCACTTCACTGATACTAACTTTGCCGACACGTCACATTACCGACAAATGGAAAGTCAATGTTTCTCACACAGTAAGTAACCATTTGTCCATCTACCTGACCTTTGCCCCTTACCTCCTCTGTAATGCATTCTTGGAGTTCGTATATTTATTAAGAGGGGTGTGCCCCCCCCCCCCACATCAGTAGGTTTGTTTTATTGGTAGTTCCTGAAGTCGGGATGGCCAAACGGTTACTTACCGTGTGGGAAATGTCAGCTTTCCATTTGTCGGTAACGTGACGTGTTGGCAAAGTTAGTGTAAGTGAAGTGGGCATTCGATAAACTAAAGATAAGCCATATATATATATATATATATATATATATATATATATATATATATATGTCTGTATGTATCTGTGTGTATCTATCTATGTGTATATTCATTGGGACTGGTTAGACCTGTAAATTCAACAAATGTATTTCTGCAGGTTTGATATATTTCAATATGTGAGTCTCAGACTGGAAGAGGATAAACATACGTAGATTTAGGCATGATTAAGTGCTCACGTCTAGCTTCCCTGGCTTCAGCCAGTAAGTTTAGTTATGTCCTGATCCATCTTTAATTGGACCCAACCCTTTGATACTGTTTGTTTAAAAATCAAAGCTGAAGGAGGGACATACCATGCCCTTAAATATTTAACCTTAGGGACTTAAAGGACCTCAGTGTTAGCGAAGTTATTTACAGTAAAGGTGTCAGCATTACAGAAAGTGGATTGTTAAGTGTATTCAAATTTTTAGAGTTAAAGGAACTCCAGAATTTGTCGCCTTGGCATAGCTCACAGCTGGAGAACTCTGAAATGAGTTTTGGCAGAAGAGGAACTTTTTTTCCAGTGACCTAGAAAAAGTGAGTGATTTAAAGAATCAGATTTTTGAGAAGGCAAAAGAGACTAGATCTAATTGTAGAGAAGGTAAAAGTGAACATGTGCAGAAAAGCAGAAGATTGTCTAGTAAAGAAGATTTGGGACAGATGGTAAGAAAGCGAGGTGAGACATCCAGCAAAAGAGATGGACAGACTGTGAGAGAAGACTTGCAACAGTCAGGCATTACTATCAAAGAAGGTAGGAAGGTTGCATTGAACTGAGAGAGATGGCGACAGTTTACACGACACACTGACCCCATGTAGAAAATGGGGGGGGGGGGTTTGATGATGATGAAAACTACAGAATCAAAAGCCTTCTTCAGTTTGACCCAAAGGACACCAATGTAAGATAAGTCACTGTCAGACAGTAGGGCTACAAAGGTACTGTACCCATTTCTAAGCACAAGTGATGATGATCAGGGGTTAGAATGGGTGGGCTCCACCTAATGGTCTGATAGCTTGATGAAGTCAGACTGCAAAGCATCAGCTATATTACTGGGAGCATACCTCTCAACTGTACAGATTTTCACAAAATGTCCAGATTTTGCTTCTTACTTTTGGTCTGCTTCTCATAAAAGTATGGTTTTCGGGCAAATCATTGAGGACCGAAATCAGAAAATAATGCGCTGCATTTGAGATTCAGACTTCATGCTCTTCAGAAAATTAATGCTAATGCAAAACCTGTTATTCATCAGTTTTCTAAGTTTATAAGAAGAGTATACAAACATTGCCCCTGTTTTTGGACCTTGATCCCCCATTATTTATGGCTTTGTCTAGATTTCTTTCTTTAAGAGTTTGAGAGGTATGATTGGGTGAGAAGTAACTTTAACATAGCAAGGAAAAACTAATGGGAAGTGGCTTGATATCATATCCTTGCATCTTCTTGAGCCCAGTCTAGAACATCCCAGGATGACCAAGAGAGTGGACTTTTCTCTTAAAAAAATAGAAAGCTTTTAACACCTTTAACACCAAAGTTACAGGCAGTGCTGAGCTCATAATAATTTGTTGTCACCTAGAGTAGGTCTTGAATTATTCCGTTTTTCCAGGCTTTTTCTCATGATTTCGTTAGAATTTTAATGGCTATGGTGAACCAAGTGAAATTATGTCTCCCACACGCTCCCTTATGTTAGATTTTCAGGATTATGTTAAACATATTATCATCCAATAATGTAGGGATTGTTCAGTAGCAAGGGCTTTGCTCCAATAAAAACACTTTCAGTGCTGGGTATGTAAATGCATATGTTAGTAATTAGTAATTTAATGAAACTTGCGCCGTCATAGTGTTACTAACAGCTTTTAGCCTTCAGATGACAGAAGTTACTAAAAGCATTACAAATCCATTACCTCTACTTAGTGGGCCATTCATACGGATGATGTGACTCTGCACTGAACGTGTTCAGCACCGTGGCATGAAACTCAGACATTTGCTTGTTGATCACTGTGGACATCCCATGTCATTCTACCAGGTACAGTGTCTGACCGTTTCCTTCATTTATAACATTCCAGAATGTTATCCATGCATCACTTTTAGCAGACAGGGCTGCTGCTTGAGTGAAATCAAAATGAGTGCCCAGCATCAGGCACCTTTGTACTGTCATTTTCTCTCTTTTTGACATAGAATTGCAAAATGCCTGGATCTGTCCTCATTTGGTGGAGGACTCTCCTTTCTAAAACTCTGGAGAGGAGTGAACCCACAGTGTTTCCCCTTTCTCCTCTCCACGTCTGCCAGAATCCTCTCTGTTTGTACAGTTCAGAAAATGTAGTTTTCATCCTGCTTGTTTGAAAGTGTCACTTGTTGTGGGAACTGTAAGAGGCAATTTCATTGCTCTGCAGAGCAGCCTTCCTGTAGTCAGTACAGTGACTGCAGGCGGCCTTCCTGTAGTCAGTACAGTGACTGCAGGCGGCCTTCCTGTAGTCAGTACAGTGACTGCAGGCGGCCTTCCTGTAGTCAGTACAGTGACTGCAGGCGGCCTTCCTGTAGTCAGTACAGTGACTGCAGGCGGCTTTCCTGTAGTCAGTACAGTGACTGCAGGCGGCTTTCCTGTAGTCAGTACAGTGACTGCAGGCGGCCTTCCTGTAGTCAGTACAGTGACTGCAGGCGGCCTTCCTGTAGTCAGTACAGGGACTGCAGGCGGCCTTCCTGTAGTCGGTACAGGGATAGCAGGCGGCCTTCCTGTAGTCGGTACAGGGACTGCAGGCGGCCTTCCTGTAGTCAGTGCAGTCACTGCAGGCGGCCTTCCTGTAGTCAGTACAGTGACTGCAGGCGGCCGCAGGTGGCCTTCCTGTAGTCAGTACAGTGACTGCAGGCGGCCTTCCTATAGTCAGTACAGTGACTGCAGGCGGCCTTCCTGTAGTCAGTACAGGGACTGCAGGCGGCCTTCCTGTAGTCAGTACAGGGACTGCAGGCGGCCTTCCTGTAGTCAGTACAGGGACTGCAGGCGGCCTTCCTGTAGTCAGTACAGGGACTGCAGGCGGCCTTCCTGTAGTCAGTACAGGGACTGCAGGCAGCCTTCCTGTAGTCAGTACAGGGACTGCAGGCGGCCTTCCTGTAGTCAGTACAGGGACTGCAGGCGGCCTTCCTGTAGTCAGTACAGGGACTGCAGGCGGCCTTCCTGTAGTCAGTACAGGGACTGCAGGCGGCCTTCCTGTAGTCAGTACAGGGACTGCAGGCGGCCTTCCTGTAGTCAGTACAGTCACTGCAGGCGGCCTTCCTGTAGTCAGTACAGTCACTGCAGGCGGCCTTCCTGTAGTCAGTACAGTCACTGCAAGCGGCCTTCCTGTAGTCAGTACAGTCACTGCAGGCGGCCTTCCTGTAGTCAGTACAGTGACTGCAGGCGGCCTTCCTGTAGTCAGTACAGTGACTGCAGGCGGCCTTCCTGTAGTCAGTACAGGGACTGCAGGCGGCCTTCCTGTAGTCAGTACAGGGACTGCAGGCGGCCTTCCTGTAGTCAGTACAGGGACTGCAGGCGGCCTTCCTGTAGTCAGTACAGGGACTGCAGGCGGCCTTCCTGTAGTCAGTACAGGGACTGCAGGCGGCCTTCCTGTAGTCGGTACAGGGACTGCAGGCGGCCTTCCTGTAGTCGGTACAGTGACTGCAGGCAGCCAGTAGCAGTGACTGTTGTTGCATCTGGATTACTAGCAATCACAGTATCACTTTGGTTGGATTGAGACTGGAAATGAGGACATTGTGATCCATCAGTATTGTGACTGGTGTACCATGCAAGTACTGTGAAAATTCTTGAATGTTAGACACAATTACCAGTGATCTTTTTCTCTGATTGAACACTGTGCTCTTCCATGTTGCTGAAAGTAAATGATTTAGAACAAATGGGTTTAGCTTCTTAACTGGATATTTATGATTAATGTCTGATCCTAACCTATACCCTGTACAGGTAGGCATTGCATGTGAGTATGTTACTCATTCAAGGGCAATAATTCAGACCACTGCCTTCAGTGATGACATTCTTTCCTCTCCCTCCCTCCCTGTATGCTGTTGTGTAGTCTTCCAGAGATTTCCAGAGATGACTGTTGTACAAAAGAGTCAGAAGTGGTCACAGAATGTCATCAGTTATAAAGTACCAATTGTAGTTTAGTAGATCAAAGAAGAAGCAATGTTGTGATACATTTTGTACAGTTGGAAGTTAGGAAAACCATCTTCCTCAGTAGTGCCACACAGATATTCTAAATGTTAAAAAAATAAATAAATAACATTTTTCTTGTACCCAGATAACAAAGTCTTCAAAATGCTGCATCACTATTTCCATATGCATTTTGGACCTGTCTTTTGCTGTTACCAGTTTGTTATCCAAGTAACAGTTGTCATTGTGGAGGGCATGGACCATCTGGTCTCCCTTGGGGCAGTTGTGCACGGTTCCACATTCCACAGCTTTCTTCCAATGGAAGAAGAGCTGACTATTCATTCCTCTTTTCTTGATCAAACCTCCATGACCAAGGAATGTTTATTAAACCAAGGCTGTCATTACCACAAGCATTTCATAGGTTCATAATTGTATACTAAGATAACTACTACTAGAGCCTTTATAAGCCTAGCCATGGAACCAAAATATGTTTCAGACATCTCTAGGTTAATTGTTGGTTATGGCATGATTTACTGATTGCCTCTGTCTATCAGAGACATGGGTGCTAGACCAGAATTGAGTTTTCATTTTCCCATCAATGGTCCAAGCTATGTTTAAATTGGGTTACAGAGGAATGGTTTGCCTGTTCCAGAGGATGGGAATTGTCTGAGATGCATCTGTTTCTCTTCAGTATGACCTATTTATGTTTGAGCAAAATTTAGTTCTTTAGATCTAGTAGTTCTGATACTGTTTGTTTTGCAGATGTGTAAAAGGCTCATCAGAGCAGGGACCAGGGATGCCTTGTATGTCAGGCATAGATTGCCTCTCAGTAGTCTGTAGAAGAAAGAGTATAAAGTTAGGGCCTTGAAGGGATGTAGATATGACACTGTTTATGCTCTGTATTCTTTTTGTAAGGAATCTTTGCGGACATTCCAGTTGCTGCATATGTCTGGCAGGTACATACCAAAGGAGGCATTATACTCAGTGATGGATCTGATGGGAGTTGTGTATAGTAGTACAGTGACTTCCCTGGACATAGATGCCATGCCATTACAAGTTGAGCAACATAGAAAGATTTCCATTCTGCTTTGGATATGTTGCTCGAAGACCAGGTTACTGTCTACATGTATTCCCAGATTCCTGACTAGTGGATCAACTCTTATTGTTGACGTAGTTTCTTGGGGTAGCCGACTTGCCAAAAGGTACTGTAGTGCATTTCTTAGCAATGAGTTTTAAACTATGGCTTTGGCACCGGTCCTTTGTCTGTGTTCGATTCTCTTGTAAGATGTTTGCATCTTGGGGGGATTCTGTGACTACTTCCAGTTTGCAGTCATCTGTGAACTTGGTCAGCCAGAGGCCTTTGACATTGGCCTTGACTTCTGAGAAGTAGATGCCAAAGAGGAGCAGGCTCAGCACTGAACCCTGAGGGACTCCTCTGGTGACCTGCCTCTTTGTGGAGGTGGTCTCACCAGTCCTAACTTCCTGGGTGTTATCTGCAAGCCAGTTGTCTATCCAGTGCAGTAGATATTTTAACGATGCCCAAGTGGGGTATTGTATCACATGCCTTAGCCAGGTCAGAGTAGGTAGCATGCACTGTTATACCTCATCCATTTCCTTGGTACCCTCTCAAAGAAGTCCACCAGGTTCAGTAGGCATGACCTTTCTTTGACAAAACCAAACTGGGATGGATCTAGTGTCTGAAGGTCTCCTATCCATTTGTTGATCATTTCCATGATAATTCTTTCCATGGCTTTACATGCAAGACTAATCAGACTAATGGACCTGAGTTTCTAGTATTTGTTGATGTCCTCCCTTATGAAGAGGGATGATCATTGTAGTCCTTCATTCTTGTGGCATGAAGCCAGTTTTGAGACCATAGTTAAATATTACATCCAGTGACCCTGATAGGTCATATTTTAGACTATTTAGCAGGCATCCTGGGATATTATCATTACCTAAACAAACTCCTCAAATATTACCTATTGAGGCTGAGTTCTTGGCCTTAGCAAGTGCAGCCAGGACATGCTCTCTATTTATAGATGGAGGTGATTATGCTTGATGGTATTTCTTGGGGGGTGGCTGGGGGGTGAGTGTGGAGTAAACTTGGAACTGAATTTCTCAGCCAGCAGATTCACTGTGTCACCCAGCTCAGTGAATGTGGCACCATTAATCAGCATACTGCTGGGTAATGCCTTTCAGGTTTTCTGGCATAGCTGAGGAAGACCTCATAGTTGTCTTTTGCCTGGGAGGCTATCTTGACCTCAAAATTGCATTTATTGGACCTGATTAGGCCCCTGGCTGTTTAATTTGATGAGAGTGCTCTTATATTTATAGGAGTTATACTTCCTAGTTTTAGCCATGATTTGTTTTTTCCTTTTGTTGTATAACCTGTTTAATTTGGGTACCATTAGAGTGGCTTCTTTTTGGATTTAGTTTTGGACTTACCTCTGGTAGGTACAACAGCTTGTATACAGCCGCTGACATGGTTGTTTAGAGCTTCTGTGAACAATCATGCAAAGACTGCTGAGTTCTCTGGTTTTGAATATTGTTTAATAAAAGGTAATTTTCCTTGGAATAGTTCCTAACTGTTACTGGGTTTTCAGGAGTTACTGAATTGATTTTGATTTTGAAGGAGGCATTTTTACGGTCAGACCTTACCAGGGAGGACATGACATTGGGGCAGGTACTACATTCGTCCATATTTGTGAGTATGAGGTCCAGTATTTTGTAACCTGTAGTGGGCGTATGCACTAACTGATTAAGGGTGTTTATATTTCTGAAATCAAGGAGTATTCTGTGCCTGCTGATTTGAGGTTGTGCAAGATTCCCAGTCTATAAGAGGGGTAATTAAAGTCCTCCATGAGTAAGGTGTTAGGTTGGATGGTGAGTGTTTCCAGCAGGTGTAAGTATGCGCTGTGAGTTTTGTGGGATATAGTGGGTGACCTATAGCATGCTAGGATATGGTATGGGATTTTTATGTACAGTTAGCTGCACATGGAGAAACTCCATCATGCCATCGTATTTAACCAACCTAGAGGTATTCTTATTATTGATATATATATCTTGACACCTCCAAATTTAGTCCTTGTCTGTGCATCTACTGGTCTAAAAGTGTGGAAGGTACCGAAACCTTCCACTGCCAGTGTACTCTGTGGGAGGGAGTGTAGTTTTTTGTTTAGGCTCCTGGCAGTGAGCAGTAACATGCTGAGGTTCATTTTAGTTGATTTTGCTATATTGGTAGGTTTGTCAATTTGGCATTGCCAAAAAAATGCTCTATGGAGGAGGATAAAGTTTTAGCCAGTATTCAAACGGTTAGAGGGGACAGGTGCAGACCATCCTTGGCAAAGCAGCAAGGTTTGTTAACAAATTTGTTGGCAAATATTGAATCCCCTTAAAATGAAACCAAAAATTCAGCCAATTGTTACAATCCGTCCTCTTTTGTTCATACTGTGGCATCATCCTTGGTGAAGGTAATAGGTTCATAGGTTAATAGGTTCATAGGTTAATACTAGGCTAACTGCCCTTGTGAGCCATTGTAAGCCTAGCCAATTATCCCTTGTGAGACTCAAACCCTGCACCCTGTGTTTGTCAGGCAAACATCTTAACCATTAGGCCACCCTCCCAACCCAATATGTTTCTCAATGCTAAGTTCATTCCTTTGCGCTTGTTTAAGCTCCACAGATCCAGTTTTGGCATCCTGCAGACTGCAAGAGCATCAGGAAGGAGAAAGAGATACTCTTAAGTGCCTCCATTTTGATTTTTGTCCTCTTTTACTGCTTTCTACACTTGTTTTTAGTCATTTTTTTAATTAGTTGCATTTATTTAAACTGTATTTGCTTTCATATTGCTATACACTCAAATGTGCTAGCTTGCACTGCATTTTAATTGCTTTTACTGCTGTTTTAGCTACTTTTCTGTAAAAAAAAATAAAGTTCTAAACTTGTTTCCTGTCTTTCCCGTAAGTAATCTAGTCCAGATACAGATTTGCTGTATCCAGGACTGTTTGTAAGCTTCTGAGCCCCCCCCCGAGCCTTTCTGTGTTGGAGGGAAATCTTCTAGTTTATCAGTGGGAATGGTAAGCACTAGGTACCCTGTCTACCACAAGAGGAGTGGTTTCTGGCCCAGAAATTGTAGTTTGTTGGCCGTTTGGGTAGTTTTTCCATCCCATTCAACTTTCTGGTTTAAAAGCCCGCATTTGCACTTGTTTAAGCTCCGTGTAGTGGTGCCGAGCTGAGGTAAACTATTACTGGTGCCAAAAAGTCTGCTCTTCAGTTTTTCCCTTAGATCTGGCTAGTTCTTTCTCTCTCTCTTGCACTTCAAATAGCTTAATCGCTTTGCACTTCAACAGGTTTTTGTAGCAATTATTGTAGCACACCTAAGTGCCATCAGCACTAGTCATTCTTCACAGAAATTGCTCCAATACTTAGTAGATACGACCACCCCTCCTGGCAGTATTAAAAGGCAATTCCCTGTGCTTTCCCCTATTGGTGCACTTGGGTATTCTGAGGCAGTGTAGCAACTGCTTCATGTACACAGACAATCCTCTCCTTTTACCTCCCAACACTCAGACTTGTGAGAGATGCACTTATATCACCAAATTGGAAGGTATGCACTCTCCAGCCAAGACTGGACTAGCTGGTCAAGAGGAGAAGGTCAACACCTGCACCACACCACATGGAACACATAGCCCTCCAGAACACCCACCATCACAGCTCTCACATAAAAACACAAACCACATACCCACCTTTGCAGAGGCTCTCAATATAAATTTACCCAAGTAGCAGAGACCTCCTAGACAGAAATGCACTCAACCACCACAACACAGCACAAACCACAGGACACATAGCTCACCTCCACAGTGTGTCCCTCAATCTAAGGTCCTAGGGCTAAACACCTTGATCAATGCACTAATCATAGGTGACTCAATAGTGAGGCACACAGATGTCCCACTCACTAAGTTGAATAAGGAGAAGGTAACAGTCCGCTGTCAGAATCCGTCACATAACACAAGCACTCGGGTCACTCTACAAGAAGTACAAGTGGGACAAGTCATTGTCCATGTGGATGTGAATGAACTGAGATGCACCTCCCTGGACTGCATGAAAAGAGACATGATGGAGCTCTCGGATTATGTGGCCCAGGCAGGTATGACCCTCGCCCTTAGCAGTATCCTATCTTCACCCAGAATGATACTGCAGTACAAAAAAAAATGATTGACTTCAACAATTGGCTAAGTTTCTGGTGTCATTCTAAGGGGATCCAGTATGTGTCTGCTTGGGATGACATGATTGACAGACCTCGATGCTTTGCCAGAGATGGCCTGCATCTGTCACCCCTGGGTTTCCAGGTACTGGCTAGGGCTCTTGCCACCCCCTATAGTGCCTTTTTTAGGCGTTGTTCCAAAGACCAAATTACCACCTTAACAGCTATAAATAAATGCAATTTGAAGGTCATGCTGCTCAATGCTAGAAATCTAAATCTCAAGATGCACTCTCTCAAAGCACTCCTCAAAATGGAGAACATTGACATTTGTGCTGTAATGGAGACCTGGTTTAAAGTGACAGAAGGCACCCTTGCGCTACCAGGCTATAACTCATTCCATACCTTTCGGCCCCGAAACATGGACCGAAGCTCCAAAGGCGTTGGTGTTTCCATATTCATAAAGGATATGCACACCTCCAGACTAGTAGCCCAGTATAACGCATCTGCGATACTTCAGGTACAACTAACACTGGGTAAGACTGCGATCCACGTCATAGCCTGCTATAAGTCCCAAACCATGTCCCTAGACTCTCACTCCATGTTCCTAAGCACCCTGGGATCTATCATGGTCTAACCCTACACTCTCATACTAGGAGACTTCAACTACTCCTCCATCAACTGGGCAAACTACTCAAGCATCAATGCACTGGCCCAACTCTTCCTTGAATTCGTCAATTCCAATACCCTGGACCAGCTCATTCTGACCTCCACTAGAGGAAGCAACGTCCTTGACCTGGTTATTACTAACATGGACGACCGTTGCTCTACACCAATAGTAAGTCTTTCCCTGGTCAGATCCGACCATAAACTAATCACCATGGAAATTCACATCTCACTCACACCCCCCGCAAAGGTAACCACCTTGAAAAACTTCGCCATAACTGACTTTGGGCTCCTAAAAACAGAGGTGACTAACTTCACGACACCCACAGTACCACGCTCTCCTCCAAAAAAAGGAAGCCAATCTGGTGGTCCCCTGCCATTAATAAACTCTACAACAGAAGGAAGAAACTGTTACAGAAAAAGGTGAAGTCCCAAGACTGGAAAAACTCCCTTATTAGCTTCAACAAAAACTTGAGTTCCCTCATCAAATCCTTCAAAGCCAGCTATGAAGGCAGAATTGTGGCAGACACAAAAGCAATCACAAAGCCTTCTATAGACATATTAAGAACCTCCACAGCAATACCCAGATTTGCTCTGAGTTACTGCACAATGGTACCTCCTATGCTGAGCCAACAGATATTGCCAACATACTGGCCGACAGATTCAGTGCCAACTTTACCCCACTCTCCTCCCTAAAGAACCAATCATAATACCGGAAGAATGCCAGGCACCCGGCATTACTGCAGCACAGGTTAAAGTTGCATTGCCCAAGGCCAAGACTACAGCTTCCATGGGACTCGATAATGTCCCTGTCTGTGTTCTACATGAACTACAAAGTGAACTGGTACCACATCTGTGTGCCCTGTTCAGTCACAGCCTCACCTCAGGCTTTGTCCCTACCAAATGGCCCACTGCTACTGTCCTCCCTCTCTATAAAGGGGGAGTGACTGCAGACCCTGGGAATTATTGCCCCATTAGCCTGACGAGTCTGATATGTAAAGCTATGGAGCACATTGTCATGGACCTGATTAACAAAGCTATAGGAAATCTCCAAACTCTAGACCCTACGCAATTTGGCTTTGTGAATGGGAGATCATGCCTGCTCAACCTGATTGACTTCTTTGTGTCAGTCACCAGGGCTGTGGATGAAGGTAAGGCAGTGCATACAGCCTACCTCAATCTGGCCAAGGCCTTTGATACAGTTCCTCACTCGGGAATTATTGATAAACTCACCAAACTAGGCATCAACCCCTATATCACTAGGTGTATTGCAAATTGACTCACAGATAGAACACACAGTGTGAAAGTAGCAGACTCCAACTCAGACTGCCGACCAGTCACGAGTGGAATCCCACAGGGATCAGACCTGGGTCCTCTCTGTTCAGCATCTACTTCTCAGAAGTCCAGGCCAACACAAAGAGACTCTGGCTGACCAAGTTCACAGATGACTGCAAGCTGGGCGCCATTATTAACTCCCTAAGTGATGCAGACATCCTACAGAAAGTCCTCACTGAGACCAATGACTGATGTTGAAACCATGGCCTTAAGCTTAACGCCAAAAAAATGCATCGTCATTCCCTTTGGTAAAAACTCAGGTTCCACTAATTACCACATTGATGGGAGCCCACTGAACACTGAAGGCGTTATAAGAGATCTGGAGATGCAGGTTGACAGCAGCCTCTCCTTTGACCACCACATTGCCACTGTGGTCAGAAAGTCCTTCTGTGTGACACATCTCATTACCAAGGGTTTGGCATCCAGGAAGAAAGAGGTCATTGTCTCTCTGTACTCTTCCGTCATTAGACCAATGATGGAGTATAATGCCCTATTTGGCATGTACCTCACTAGACACCTGCAACAGCTGGTGAGGCCACAGAAGTACCTCACAAAGAGGATCCTAGGCATTGAACACATGTCCTACACGGGCAGACTCAAAAGACTCCAGTTGTTCTTTGTCTCATATCGACTACTTAGAGGCAATCTCTGCTTGACTTACAAAGCCATGTCTGACTCAGCTCTGTTAGAAATGCTACATCTAAAGAAATCCCAATCCCTCCACACCACATGCTCCAGAGACCACAACCTCATTACCAAAAGCAACAGAACATGCTGGAGGGACAGGTTCCTCACCCAAAGACTGCCCATGCTCTGTAATAGGCTTCCCATACATGTCAAGCAGAGCACCTCGCTGTCCCTCTTAAAGAGAAATCTGGAAGAGTGGATGGGTAATAGAAAGTTCACCCCAGGGATCACTCCAGTGGCTCTACTTGATAGAGGCACTGGGAACTAACGTCGGGTGGCACGATGCCAGGGCACTTCTATGGGCTAGGCTTGTAAAGGCTGCAGAGCCATTAGCCTAGTACAAACCTATGAACCTCTGAACCAGCCTGAGACACATAGAGAGATCTATAATGTCTCTCTTCATATAGTGTAGGGAGGTATGTCTCAGGTCATTTACACCTTCATGAACTGTGATGGAATCATACTGGTATCTATGGTGCAGTGACTTGAATGTGTGTGTAATTTGGCAGATCCTGGCTCCAGATAGGGCTAACCATTAACCTTCTCCTTGTTCAGTCCGATTAGAGGGGCATCAGTATGTCTTACAATGGAGTCCCCTATGACTAGATTCCTGGGAAGTGTGTTTGCTTGCGTTATGGACTTTGTATTTGGGGAGAGTGACAGTGTGTGTGTGTGTGTGTGTGTGTGTGTGTGTGTGTGTGTGTGTGTGTGTGGTGTTAGGTGTTGCTTTTGCTTTGTGCTTTTGGGTTTGCTGAGGATAATCTTTCCTGATGGGCAGTCTTGGAGGTCTTTTTTATTTAACAAGATTGCATTTAAGTCCCTCAGCATGCATTGGTCTATGTGTGTGTTGAGTGCTATGTGTGGCGGGTGTTGTGTGTGTGTGGTTTTGACAACCTGATGTTTATTTATTTGTATGCTAGAGTTTATCCTCCAGTGACATTGTGTATGTAGCCCTCTCCCATACTGCATCTGCTGCTTTAAGGAGGATTGTTTGTCAGTAAACATAGAAATTGCTACATTGTTTCAAGATACCCATATCCACCAGGCTGGCTACAGAGAAGTTAGGAAATTCCATCTCCATGTTGTCCGGTCCTCCTCATTGGTGAACTCCAAGGCTGTGGCATATAGGAGTGAATCAAAGACTATTAAAGGGGCTATTTTGCAGGGGATGGATATCCTATAATATTAAATTGTTATTGCAATAAGTTTAGTGGTATTGCCACTTGACATGCAGACTAGCTGCTCTAAGCTCGTCAGTGCACAAAGTATTTACTTTATACTTTCTGCTTTACAGACTACTGCTTCAAGGGGAGTTCTGTAGGTAAAATTTGCTTCTAGATGTTTGTGTCTGTACAGAGTGTAGATGTTTGCATCTGTACAGGGTGTAGATGTTTGTGTCTGTACAGGGTGTAGATGTTTGCGTCTGTACAGGGTGTAGATGTTTGCGTCTGTACAGGGTGTAGATGTTTGCGTCTGTACAGGGTGTATGTGTTTGCATCTGTACAGGGTGTAGATGTTTGCGTCTGTACAGGGTGTAGATGTTTGCATCTGTACAGGGTGTAGATGTTTGCATCTGTACAGGGTGTAGATGTTTGCGTCTGTACAGGGTGTAGATGTTTGCGTCTGTACAGGGTGTAGATGTTTGCATCTGTACAGGGTGTAGATGTTTGCGTCTGTACAGGGTGTAGATGTTTGCATCTGTACAGGGTGTAGATGTTTGCGTCTGTATAGGGTGTAGATGTTTGCGTCTGTACAGGGTGTAGATGTTTGCGTCTGTACAGGGTGTAGATGTTTGCGTCTGTACAGGGTGTAGATGTTTGCATCTGTACAGGGTGTAGATGTTTGCGTCTGTACAGGGTGTAGATGTTTGCATCTGTACAGGGTGTAGATGTTTGCGTCTGTACAGGGTGTAGATGTTTGCGTCTGTACAGGGTGTAGATGTTTGCGTCTGTACAGGGTGTAGATGTTTGCATCTGTACAGGGTGTAGATGTTTGCGCCTGTACAAGGTGTAGATGTTTGCGTCTGTACAGGGTGTAGATGTTTGCGTCTGTACAGGGTGTAGATGTTTGCGTCTGTACAGGGTGTAGATGTTTGCGTCTGTACAGGGTGTAGATGTTTGCATCTGTACAGGGTGTAGATGTTTGCGTCTGTACAGGGCACTGGCATAATGAACAGCTCCTTGCAAACACACTGAATTTATACCTGGACTGAAAATACAGAAAAACTGACTACTGAGCCCTCTGGCCAGTAAAACAACTATACTTAGAGCCCCAGCAAATTGGGGAAATTAGAAAGCTGAAAATTGAGATAGAAGGGAAGATGGTAGAACAGGTTAATAGCTTCAGGTGTATGGAAGGGTTGGTGGAGGAGAAGAGAAGTCTGCATGAAGAGATCAAAGCTAGAATCAGAGGGGCTGCAGCCAACTGGCATAGAGTCTCAGGTGTAGTATATGAAAGAAGAATTCCAAAGAAGCTGAAAAGTAAGGTGTACAAACAGTGGTGTGACCAGCACTACTGTATGATACCAAAACATGGGCAGTAAAGGCAGAGCAGATGAGAAAGCTAGAGATAATGGAATTGAAGCATCAGATAGATCAGGTAAACACCTACTTCCACAAGATGAAAAATCCCAGTCCTCCTAATGTGAATACATAGTAAAAAAGTGTCCAGCACGAAATGCTACCACAACAGCTTATAAAAGTGTGATTATTCAATGAAAGTACTTTGCTTTGTGGAAATGAACAGAGACACTCATTATAATATAGGTACTAAAAACAAGATACGCTGACTGATAAGCCCTCTGGCCAATAAAACGACTACACTCTGGGCTGTTTCTCAGTTTGCATAGACTAGGCTACCACCTACTGCCACTAGATGGAAAATCCTCAGTCCTCTTAATGTTCTTCGTGTTTCACTGTTGCAGTCATTACATTTGGGTTATCTGCTTGCAGTAGCCCTCAGTCGGCCTGATTAACAAAGTCTTGGGTCCTACGTCGGATGCTGTCCCTTCTTCCATGACGTCAGGTCGTCAGGGGTATAAAACATGCAGCTGACGCCATTACATCAGTCTTTCTTGCCGTGCGGTGCCCGAAGCAGAAACAGTTTGCAAGTGCCGGTCGGCCGACTCCTGAAATTTTCATTTTCTAGTTTCAGAACCGAAGTCTTCAACTAAAGCTAAGTACCCTGTTGCGGAAACTTTTTCTTGCTCCTTACCGATGTCAGTAAAAGTTAATAATTGCATTACTTGTGGAAAGCAAATACCTCACAAAGATTTTTATTCGTACTGTATCCCTTGCCTGGGCCCTGACCATGACGTACCTTGCTGTCGGTTTTGTGCTTTATTTAATCAGCGCACTATTGGTTGTCGGTATATTTTCGCCTCTAAATATTTCGGTTCTCAGTTTAATTTTCCAAAAATGTTATCGGTTAGCCATCCGACTACTGGGATTCTGAAAAAACACAAAGATAAAGACAGAGACAGGCCACCTAGGTCCAAAGTTGCCAACAATGCTTCTCCTAAGCCAGTCGCCAGTTCGCCGGTACTCAGTGAGGCGCTTTCGCAGCCCCTGATACCTGCTACTTCTGATTCACAGGCATCTGCTGAGATGCATTCGGAGTCGGGTATGCCACGAGACGCTTCAACAGTGGAACCTGCGGATGTCTCTTCTTGGATGGGTCGGGAGCCGCTGTGCAGGCACCAACTTCTGAGGGTGTATTCAGGCCTACGGACTTGCATATTAAACCGACGCCTCCTTCTTCTTTTAGGCCTAAATCTCGAACCATACCTAAGAAACAGACGCCCAGGCTGCATGCTCAGGCCTCTATGCTTAAAAAAAAATGATAAGAATGGCTGAAGATCTTATAACTTTAATCAGGGGAAGCCAACCCTCCCCCTTCTAAGAGACCTAGGACTGAAGTTGTTTATGAATCTTCTGACCAGGATTCTGATTTTTCTGATTATTCTGATGATCTGGATTTACCCTTATCTACCTATGAGGATTCTGATGCAGAGGACTCTATTCCCTCTGCTTCCCCTCCAGAGGATGTTTCTTTTGGTGAAACCTTACATACTCGGGTAAGGGAGCATTTCCACTGGGAAAGCCAGGATTTTTCTGATTCAGAAAAGAGGCTTAAGGATTTCTTACTCCTGCCTCAGCATAGGCCTTTAGCTATACCTCTTGTACTAGACATTGTTGATGATGCCTTTTCGGAATCTAGTTTGGCCCCTGATTCTTTGCCTCCTGCTCCCAGAAAACTGACAGATATTACAGGGTTCCTGATTCACACAAGTTTCTTTTTAAAAAATCCTATTGCGGATCCAGAGACTATTTCACAGGGACCCAAGGGCATTAAGGCTTCTACTGCTAAAAATCCTACCCCTTCTGATACAGACTCCAGGGTGCTGGATAGATGGGGTAAAAAGGTTTACACTTCTGCAACCTTGGCCATTAGGGCTTTAAACTGCCAGTTTCATATGTTAAAGTATCAACAACATGTTATTGGGTTGCTTAAACAGAAAATTATGTTGATTCCTGACTGTGCTGAAAATAAAGAATTGCAGGATTTAATGCATTCTGCTAAACAGGTTGGTAAACATACTTGCAATGTGGATTTGATTCATTAGAGGCCTCTTGCAGGGCTGCTGTTACTGGGTCTGTGCTGAGAAAGCATGCTTGGCTTAAGGAGCAATCTTTGCCTGATCATGTTAAAGCTAAACTGTTGGATGCTCCCTTAAATCAGGACCGCCTGTTTGGCAACAAAGCTGAGGAAGTTCTTAAAAATGGAAGATAAAGCTAAATCTATGCAAACTGTTAAAGATTTTATTTATTTATTTATTTTATTTATTTATTTTACATTTGTTGACCGGGTTAGTCTAGCTGGATATATGTCCATTTTCAGTAGAGGCCCAGGGAGAAAAGCTCCAAACACGAATAATGACAAAGTTAACAATACATAGAACCATAAAGAATCACAATACAGAGGTAGCATTAGTATAGAGAACAGTTATAATATTAAATTTGTAAATTAAACAATTTTAGTAAAAATTAAACTAAACAATTCTACAAATACACTAGAAGGTATGAGGAGGTATTAGTTAAGGGAAAAGAATCTATATATTATTCTAATATTCCAGAATAGGAGTAGTAAGTAGATTTGGAGGCAAAGGTTGCAGGAGTAGGGATAGGGTTATGAATAGAAAGTGAAAAAAGATGTCAGTCTGGGTTAGTGCATGGACAAAGCCAATGAGCTTTCAGATGTTCTTTAAGATGTTTTTTAAAAAGAGAAGTAGAAGCAAGGGTAGATATTTCAGCAGGAAGCTGGTTCCAGGATTTTCCTGCAGTGTTTGAGAAAAGTGAATCCCCAGCTTTGTTAGCTTTATTTGAGGAAATTAGAAGCTTGTTAGCAGACCGTAGTGTAGCTAGATTAGTATATGGTGTAATTAGATCAGTGAGGATAGGGGTGTTGTTAGGGTGGTATAGGATCTTTTGCATAATAAGTAATAAGTAATTGACATAGAGTATTTGGTTTTGCAGTTCTAGCCATCCAGGTTGTTTGAGGTTAAGGCAGTGGTGAGTTTTAAAGGGGGAACATGTGATGAATCTAGCTATACTATTATAACAGGTGGAGAGTTTGGCGAGGTTGTTTTTGGATAGGTTGGTATATATAACAGAGGCATAGAAGAGGGTAGAATAAGGTGGGTTTGGGCAATTGCTTTCCTTGCAGAAGGGGTAAGGAAGGGTTTTATTCTATAGAAGGTGCCAAGTTTTCTGTTAACAGACTTTATAGTAGAGTTTATGTGTTCATTGTAGTTGAGATGATTATCAGTAGTTATACCTAGTAGGCGGGTTGTAGTCTCTGGGTTGATGTTGGTACCATTGTTAGAGGTTAAAGAGAAGAAAGGAATTGGGTGATTTATGAGTAGGAGTAAAAAGCAGTAGTTTTGTTTTTTTGGGATTAAGGAGGAGGCAGTGTTGCATAAACCAGTTTTCAACATTCTGAAAAGCAGTTTGGGTGAGGGAGTGGAGAGAGGATATATTCTTTTCTGTACAGATTAAGGTGGAGTCATCAGCATATTGAATGCAGGTGGCTTGAGGTAAGTTGATGTGTAAGTTATTAATAAATAAGGAGAAGAGTAGGGGACCTAAGATAGAGCCCTGGGTTACTCCAATATTTACTGGAAGTAGTGAAGACAGATTGTTATGCCAAAGTACTGCTTGCTGTCTATTTACCAGATAAGACCTAAACCATTGTATGGCTTGAGGATCGAGAGAGTGAGCCTTTAGTTTGTTTAATAGTAGGTTATGGTTAACCATGTCAAAGGCTTTTGACAGGTCAATGAAAAGAGCAGAGGAGAAAGAGTTATTGTTACGATTTTTATATATAGAGTCGGTAAAGGATAAGAGGGCAATTGATGTACTATGGAATGGCCTAAAGCCATGTTGGCAGTTTGCCAGTAGGTTATTTTGTAGTAAGTGGTTAAGTAGTTGTTTGTGAATACATTTTTCCATTATCTTAGCTAATGGGGAGAGTAGAGCAATAGGACGAAAGAAAGCTCAGTAGATGGTCCTCCTTTATGTAGAGGGATGATATGGGATATCTTCCATAGAGCAGGGATATTGCCCTCAGAGATAGTTCTGTTAATAAGGATAGAGATGGATAGTCTATGGCTTTTGCGGCTATTTGTAGGTATTCAGATGAGAGATGGTCAGCAGAAGGGGTGCAAGGTTTCAATTTTTGAAGCAGCTTTTTTGGTAGAGAAGTAAATAATGTGGGTTGCTCTGTGAAATTTTGGTAATATGTAGTTAGAGAAACAGGTTATGTTACTATGACTAAGGGAGAAGGTGAATGAAGATGATAAAGTTTGTTGGTTGTAATGATTTTGTTCAGATAGAGAAAGGTATTCATAGGAGGTAAATGAGTAAGGTATGGTAAGAAAGGCTAGTGTGGTAGTTAAGAGTAGTGAGTTGGTTAAAATAGTTTTATTAGTTGGGGCCATGGTTAAGGGATTTAAGTAGGGAGTAATTTGTTTTAGTAGATGATGTAGTAAGGATAAGAAAGTGTTAGAAGTGGATCAGCAGGTTATAAGTTAAGTTGGTGAGAAATTAACGGGGGCTTAGATAGGAGGTAGAGTAGTGTAAGGTTGGAAAGCAGAGGGAGTGGTATGAAAGAGAGTTTAGTAGTACTAATCAAGAGAGAGATTTATGGGAGTGGCCTGGTGAAGAGGTATGTGATAGGAAGGGGGAGTGGTTAGTGAAGTATAAGATCTGAAGTAGGATATTCATTTGTCTGCAACCTGTGGGTTATGGATCCGATATCGGATCCGAACCGGCATGGTTTTCCAGCTATGGATCCAAGCTCTCAGCTCCTCCCCTCACCCATAATGCCCTGCTCTACCCTCATGACCTCAGATCTCGTTTGCCGCGCTGGTGACTGGATTTGTATTCATAGCTCTCAGCTAAGTGGTGATTTATTACCTGTTAAAACAGAAAATTTAAAGTTTTTTGTGTATTTCTGTGTGAAAGTTTAGGTTTCCCTCTTTGATAGTTTTATTTTGAGTTAAATTAAGTAATTTTTTCCCTCCCTCGCTGTTGCGTAGAGTGTGTGTGTTGGGCCTGTGTGTCTTTTTGTTTAAGTTACTTTTAGTAGCTTTATAGATTATGGCTGATCAGCCTAAATCTATTTTCTCAAAATGCTCCGAGTGTGGCCATAAGCTCTCACCGGCTGATGGCCACACTCGGTGTGTTAAGTGTCTCGGGGTTGAACACCTCACATCTGGTTGTTCCATTTGTGCAGGGTTCAACCCCAGGGCACTGAGGGAGCGGAGGTCCAAGCTTGTCTTGGCGGGTCTTTTACTGCCAGACTCGGCTCCGGCCTCCGCTCCTTCGGGAACAACTGTGGCTACGGTTGTTCCCCCTGTGGCACCCTCCTGCTCCTGGGACTCAACCTCCCGTTTCTGGAGAGGAGAGGGATGCTAGAAAAAAGGACCGGAGGGAGAAGCACCACAAGTGGCGGGCCGAGACCTCTGTTTCGGCCCCGCCAGCCAAGCGGGCTTCTCCCCCGGCTCCGTTGTCGGCTCGGTCTCCTCCTTCTCGGCTCCGGTCCCTTGTGTGCTTTTCACCGGGTCCTGAGGAGGAGGAGGCCCGATCTCCGTCGAGGCTATCGAGGAGGCACTCCAGGCCTACCTCGGTAGCCTCGTCGAGATCTACACATAGCCTTTCTGATGCTGATCTGGACGGATGATGAGAAGGTTCATCCAGGCCCAGATGCAGAAGGGAGTGCTCTTGCCTCCCCTCCGGGGAGCTCAACACCCTTTTTTAAGCCTATTGCTCCTTCTCCAACCCGCTATCCGGGTTTGGAGCAGCTGGAGCCGAGCAGCCGGGCGGGGTGGGTCGGCGCCGATAGTACTTGGTGCCGGATCCGACCCTGCCCTCGAGTGCGTCGGATCCGACCTCTCGGAGCCTGGTTCCGAGCCTCGGATCCGGGGGGATCAGTGCTCCTTCGGCGCCGTCTGTGTCGGGCGTACTGTCCTTCGGATCCGGCGCGCCGGCTCCGTCCACTCTTCGGATCCGAGGGAGCCGATTGTCGGATCCTTTGGTCGAGGTCGGCTCCCCTTCGGCTTTTGATGTAGTGGAGAGGGCTCTGTTGAGGGTCTCGGACCCCGGCACTTGTTCGGCTCCGTCCCGCGCTCCCTCTGCACTGGGCCAGGCTTCCACCATCCGGCCCCTGGGACAGCCCGTTTCTGTGCCCCAAGTTGCTCCTATGGAGCAAATTGCTGCTGCGAGGACTCCTCTGACAGCCCCCAGAGGAGGTCCCTCAAGCATACGCAAAGGAGGCACATTGACTCCCCGAGTCTCTCACAGAAGACACGGACTTGGAGGAAGGGAAGGCTCCCCACGGTCACCCGAGGATGTCTCCTTTGGAGACATCATGGAAATACTCCGTATAAGGGGGTGGTCTGCCCCAAGTCTTCCTCGGACGAGTCCGTGTTCTTGGAGGCATTTGAAATGGGCCCGTCTACCTCTTGGGTGTCCCCTGCCGACCCCTGGTGGACCTTATTACCACCAGGGCGTGGAAGGAACCGGACACCGTGGAGCCAATTCCCAAAAGACCGGATAGGATCCTTAGTCCGCCATCCGACCGGGCCCATTGGAGTAAGGGGCCTCTGGTAGATGCCATGTTGACGGCGGCGGCCACAAAGAGGGAACTGGCTCAGGAGAGTCCCTCAGTCCACCCACCGAGCAAGGAGTCTCGGATGATGGACCGCTTGGGGAAGCGGATGTTCAGTTCGGCGACCTTCTCGGTAAGGGCGCTGAACTATTTGGCACATGTCATTAGGATGCAGCGAGATCTTATTAAGGAATACGCTGCATCCCCCCCCGAGTCCATTTCGGAGGAGGACAGAGTTCTGCACTCCACCCGTATGGCCACTCTTAGGTCAGTTACAAATACTTCTATGCGGCTACTCTCCCATGCAGCGGAAGGCGCCGCTAGAGCTGCGGGGACAGGACTGGTCACTAGGCGTCAGGCCTGGCTCCGTCCCTGCGATTTTTCTGAGCCCTTCAAAGCGTCGTTTGCGAACGCCCCCTTTGATGGTTCTGCTCTGTTTGGCAAGACCGTTCGCGAGACGTTGACCCAGAGCGAAAAGGACGGGAAGACGCTGTCTGCCGTCGGAATCCGCTTCTCTGCACCCCAGAGGCCCTATTCTAGGAACCAAAAGGGTCAGAAGAAGATGTGGTTCCGGAAGTCGCAGCAGTCCCAGCCTGCTCCGGACAACCAGTCCTTCCGTGGCAGAGGAGGACAGGGAGGACGCCGCCCTAGAGGCAGAGGGGCTCCCAGAAACTTCGGGTCCAGGGAACCTTTCTCTGAACGGCCCGTGCAGCAACCCTGAGGGGTTGCCCGACTGCTCTACTCTGGAGGCAGTCGGGGGACGTTTTTCGGGGCACCTAGCGGCATGGGAGTCCATAACATCGGACCGCTGGGTTCTCCAAATCATATCCAGGGGATATCGCATTCCTTTCCTTCACCTTCCAAAGTTGAAGTCCCTCCCAGACGTCCCACCCGGTCAACGGGAGGCCGCTTTGGCAGAAATTGGCCATCTGCTAAAGAAAAGAGCCATCCAGCCCGTTCCCCCAGACCAGATCGGATCAGGGTTCTACTCCAGATTCTTTTTAGTGCCAAAAGACGGGGAACTAAGACCAATCCTAGACCTCTCTTACTTGAATCTGGCAGTCCCCAAAGAAAAATTCGAATGGTCACTCTGCAATCTATTCTCCCCTTCTGGGAGAAAATCACTGGATGTGCTCGATAGACCTCAAGGAGCGTACTACCACATTCTGATGGACAGGCGCTCCAGGAGGTTTCTCCGCTTCGGCTGGGAGCCAGTCACTACCAGTTCGGGTCCTTCCCTTTGGTCTCACCACAGCCCCAGGGTGTTCACCAAAGTATTAGCAGTGGTAGCGGCCCACCTGAGGCTTCAGGGGTGCAGGTCTTTCCCTACCTGGACGACTGGCTTCTTACCGCCCCAACAAGGCATCTACTTCTATTGGCTGAGACTCCTTTCTCCATCTTGCTCCCTTTCTGGGCATCACAATAAATACAAAGAAATCCAACCTGGCCCACACAGCTCTTAGATTTTATAGGGGCCAGGCTAGACACAAGGAGTTCTGAGCCTTCCTCACTGCGGACAGAGTTCTAAATCTGCAGCTCCAGGTGCGGGCCATTCTCCATTCAAGTTCTGTTCCAGCGGAGTTGGTCCTGAGGGCTCTAGGGTCCATGGCATCGGCTATAGCACTTCTTCCTCTTGCCAGGCTCAATATGCGCATTCTACAGTGGGCGCTCTTAGTACAGTGGTCATACCTTGCTCTCCCCATGCATCATCCCATAGCGTTCAGCAAGGGTTGCAAGCGGTCCCTCTTGTGGTGGCTCCACTCCCAGGATGTCCACAAAGGCTGCCCATTTTGTGCTGCAGCCCCTCTCGCGACGGTGACCACGGACGCCTCCCGCCTCGGGTGGGGGCACTTCGGGCCGGACCGTCCAAGGCACGTGGAGCGATTCAGAGACCTTACTGCATATCAATGTTCTAGAGATGAGAGCAGTGCTCTTAGCGTTGCTAGCACTTCAGGACTTTCTTCCCTTGGGAACAATTGCGATTCAATCGGACAACATGTCTGTTGTCTGGTACATCAACAAGCAAGGGGGAACAAGGTCTTACCCTCTTTGTCGAGAGGCCATGAGAGTTTGGGAATGGGCAATCTCCACCAATCGCTTTCTAATAGCAACGCACATTCCAGGTCGGTCCAACATCCTAGCGGACAAGCTCAGTCGCACCATTCTGACCCCTTACGAGTGGTCTCTCAATTGTCAAGTAGCGGAACGCATATTCGCACGGTGGGGAACCCCTTCATGCGATCTTTTTGCTTCTCCCTCAAACACCAAGTGCGACAGTTTTTCGCTCTAATACCTCCTCCCGGAGGTACCCCAAGAGACGCTCTGGTGCATGCTTGGCCACCCGGTCTTCTGTATGCCTATCCACCCTTGCCTCTGATGCTCCAAGTTCTTCAGAAAGCCTCTCGGGTGGGTTGCAGAATGATTCTCATTGCTCCATTCTGGCCTCGACAGATCTGGTTCCCCTTCCTAAGGTCTCACTCGGTGAATCCTCCTTGGATTCTAGATCCCATCCGGATCTGATATCCCATCCATCCTGCATTCCTCCTCCGAATCTGGACAACCTGAAGCTGACCGCTTGGCTGCTCCAGTTCCACTCTTGATAAGGACTCCCGGTATTTCATCACCGGTTAAGGCAATTTTGGTGGCAGCTCATAAACCATCCACTAGAAAGGTTTACGAAGCAAGTGGAAGCGTTTCTCTTTGTGGGCGGAGCGGCAAGGCCTGAATCCTTCACGGTTCCTCTTCCTTTAGTGCTTGACTTTCTAACCACTCTCTTTAACGATGGTGCCAGCAGTTCCACAGTCAAAGTACAACTGGCGGCAATTTCTCACTATCACATTGGCCATGACTCTAATCCTCTTATGTCAGCCAAATTGTGTAAAATTTTTCTTAAAGGTACTTTTCTTCTCAGGCCCCTATAAAACAAGCAGTTCCTCCTTGGGACCTTTCTCTGGTCCTACAGGCCTTGACCGCCTCCTTTCGAGCCAGCGGCTACGGTGGATCTCAAATTCTTGTCCTACAAGACAGCCTTTTTGGTAGCCATTACATCAGCCAAGAGAGTTTCTGAACTTCAAGCATTATCAGCTAAACCTCCTTACTTGGTATTTCATCCGGACCGTGTCTCCCTCAGGACCAACCCGTCCTTTCTTCCTAAAATCGCTTCTGAAGCAAACATCAATCAATCCATTAACCTCCCTGTTTTCTTCCCTAAATATGAAAACAAAGGTGAATATAAGCTACATTCACTAGATGTTCACAGGCAACTTAGATTTTATCTGAACAGGACAGCTGGTCATAGGCAATCCGACCAGCTGTTTATTTCCTTTGCAAAATTCAATTTGGGCAAGCCAATCTCTAAAGTTTCTCTGTCCCGCTGGATTTCACAGTGCATTTTATTGGCTTATCAAGCTTCAGGAAGGCCCGCACGGAGGGTGTTCATGCCCATTCAACCCGGTCAGTATCTACCTCGGCAGCCTTCAAGGCTAGGATTCCTCTAGATGATATTTGTGCAGCAGCCACGTGGGCTTCATCTCATACGTTTATTTCCCACTATAAGTTGGATCTTGCATCTAGGGGTAGAGCATCCTTTGGCTCCGCGGTGCTCCGGAATATCCTTCCATGATGGCCGCCCAAGATTCAGGTAGCTGGGGACTCTGTCCCACAGGTTGCAGACAAATGAATATCCTACTTCAGATTTAGAAGTTATGTACTCACCATAACGTTCCATCTGAGTAGGTGTATTCATTTGTCTGCAACCATCCCGCCCTCCTATCCCCCTGGCCTTTCAGTTTCCTGCATATTCTATGTTACCCTTTTTAGGGTGTTGTTGCTTTGGCAAACTCGATCTGAGGTCATGAGGGTAGAGCAGGGCATTATGGGTGAGGGGAGGAGCTGAGAGCTTGGATCCATAGCTGGAAAACCATGCCGGTTCGGATCCGATATCGGATCCATAACCCACAGGTTGCAGACAAATGAATACACCTACTCAGATGGAACGTTATGGTGAGTACATAACTTCTAATTTAGGACCACTGGGGGTGGGTGGGATTTGGGGCTAGGGTAGGGGAGCAGAGTGAGCCTGCAGGGCAAACGTTGCCGGTAGAAACAGATAATGGAACAGCTAGAGGAGAAACAATCAGCAGAGATGAATATTGAAGGTAAGTCAAGTATGTCTAAGGTGAGAAGGTACAGAGAAAAGGTAGGAGTCTGTTAGAAAAACAGGAGAGTATAGCAAGTTAGAATAGAGGGTAAATTGTGAAGTTCAGAGTTCAGAGAGAATGGAGCAGCTAGAGGAGAAACAATCAGCAGAGCTGAATATTGAAGGTAAGTCAAGTATGTCTAAGGTGAGAAGGTACAGAGAAAAGGTAGGAGTCTGTTAGAAAAATGAGAGTATAGCAAGTTAGAATAGAGGTAAAGTGTGAAGTTCTGAGGTCAGAGAGAATGGAGCAGCTAGAGGAGAAACAATCAGCAGAGCTGAATATTGAAGGTAAGTCAAGCATGTCTAAGGTGAGAAGGTACAGAGAAAAGGTAGGAGTCTGTTAGAAAAACAGGAGAGTATAGCAAGTTAGAATAGAGGGTAAAGTGTGAAGTTCAGAGTTCAGAGAGAATGGAGCAGCTAGAGGAGAAACAATCAGCAGAGCTGAATATTGAAGGTAAGTCAAGTATGTCTAAGGTGAGAAGGTACAGAGAAAAGGTAGGAGTCTGTTAGAAAAACAGGAGAGTATAGCAAGTTAGAATAGAGGGTAAAGTGTGAAGTTCAGAGTTCAGAGAGAATGGAGCAGCTAGAGGAGAAACAATCAGCAGAGTTGAATATTGAAGGTAAGTCAAGTATGTCTAAGGTGAGAAGGTACAGAGAAAAGGTAGGAGTCTGTTAGAAAAATAGGAGAGTATAGCAATTTAGAATAGAGGGTAAAGTGTGAAGTTCAGAGTTCAGAGAGAATGGAGCAGCTAGAGGAGAAACAATCAGCAGAGCTGAATATTGAAGGTAAGTCAAGTATGTCTAAGGTGAGAAGGTACAGAGAAAAGGTAGGAGTCTGTTAGAAAAACAGGAGAGTATAGCAAGTTAGAATAGAGGGTAAAGTGTGAAGTTCAGAGTTCAGAGAGAATGGAGCAGCTAGAGGAGAAACAATCAGCAGAGCTGAATATTGAAGGTAAGTCAAGTATGTCTAAGGTGAGAAGGTACAGAGAAAAGGTAGGAGTCTGTTAGAAAAATAGGAGAGTATAGCAAGTTAGAATAGAGGGTAAAGTGTGAAGTTCAGAGGTCAGAGAGAATGGAGCAGCTAGAGGAGAAACAATCAGCAGAGCTGAATATTGAAGGTAAGTCAAATATGTCTAAGGTGAGAAGGTACAGAGAAAAGGTAGGAGTCTGTTAGAAAAACAGGAGAGTATAGCAAGTTAGAATAGATGGTAAAGTGTGAAGTTCAGAGTTCAGAGAGAATGGAGCAGCTAGAGGAGAAACAATCAGCAGAGCTGAATATTGAAGGCAAGTCAAGTATGTCTAAGGTGAGAAGGTACAGAGAAAAGGTAGGAGTCTGTTAGAAAAACAGGAGAGTATAGCAAGTTAGAATAGAGGGTAAAGTGTGAAGTTCAGAGGTCAGAGAGAATGGAGCAGCTAGAGGAGAAACAATCAGCAGAGCTGAATATTGAAGGTAAGTCAAGTATGTCCAAGTTGAGAAGGTACAGAGAAAAGGTAGGAGTCTGTTAGAAAAACAGGAGAGTATAGCAAGTTAGAATAGAGGGTAAAGTGTGAAGTTCAGAGAGAATGGAGCAGCTAGAGGAGAAACAATCAGCAGAGCTGAATATTGAAGGTAAGTCAAGTATGTCTAAGGTGAGAAGGTACAGAGAAAAGGTAGGAGTCTGTTAGAAAAACAGGAGAGTATAGCAAGTTAGAATAGAGGGTAACGTGTGAAGTTCAGAGTTCAGAGAGAATGGAGCAGCTAGAGGAGAAACAACCAGCAGAGCTGAATATTGAAGGTAAGTCAAGTATGTCTAAGGTGAGAAGGTACAGAGAAAAGGTAGGAGTCTGTTAGAAAAAACATTAGAGTATAGCAAGTTAGAATAGAGGGTAAAGTGTGAAGTTCAGAGTTCAGAGAGAATGGAGCAGCTGGAGGAGAAACAATCAGCAGAGCTGAATATTGAAGGTAAGTCAGGTATGTCTAAGGTGAGAAGGTACAGAGAAAAGGTAGGAGTCTGTTAGAAAAACATTAGAGTATAGCAAGTTAGAATAGAGGGTAAAGTGTGAAGTTCAGAGAGAATGGAGCAGCTAGAGGAGAAACAATCAGCAGAGCTGAATATTGAAGGTAAGTCAAGTATGTCTAAGGTGAGAAGGTACAGAGAAAAGGTAGGTGTGTGTTAGAAAAACAGGAGAGTATAGCAAGTTAGAATAGAGGGTAAAGTGTGAAGTTCAGAGTAGTTTAAGGTCGAAGAAGTGTAGAATAATAAAGCAGAATAACAAAGGAAATGCAAGAGAAATGTTGGATGGGATAGAGGTGCCACCTACTGGGCAAAGCTAGTATTACATGCAGCTACTGTAAGGGGGGTAGGCTATTGCAGATTATGGAAGGGGGAAAGTTAATAAGAGGGGTACTTTGAGGTGGTGTAGGAGTAAGGTTAACAAAGGTAGCTAGTTGGGGGGGGGGGGGTAAGAGGCTGCTGGCTGACCGGGCTCAGAGCGTGCTTTAGAACCCGTGAAGCAACAGTGAACGGTAGTATGCTTTACAGGCAAGACATAGAAACATACTTTCTTATTTCCTTGAGAGAGGGAGCAGGGAGTAGAGGCAGGGAGATGAAACCACGGGTCCTTTGTGTGCAGTTAGGTTCTCAGAAATTATAGGCTGGAACAGCACAGTGAAGATCAGGGTACTTGTGGGAGAGAGAGAGAGAGAGACAACAGTGGTGGTGAGTAGCAAGAAGCTAGCATGGACATAAGTATAATAGTTAGGACAATAGTTATAAAAAAACATAAACTGTACATTCACTTGTTAATGCTAGAAGCTACCAGTATCATAAGAGTGCTTATATTCTGGTATATTAATTTATCCTATAGGTTATATTCTGTAGGCTAAGTAGGACAACATATAGCACATTAAATTAAAGAGATAGTCACATATAAATGCATATAAAAACAGTACAGCCAAAGCAGGAACAATGCATAGAAAAATATCAGGAAATCTATATATAATCACCTGGAGAGAGTTAGTGCTGGTAGCAGGCTGGCTCATAGTCTACACTAGGTTTTGGAAAAAGGAGGCACAACATAAAGGTTTTACAGCCTATGGTGCCATATTTAACAGTTCTTTTGAAATCTGCAGGGACTAACAGGGACAGATATTTCAGTGTTTATACCCTCTAAATATTACCCTAAATGTAGTCTTTGCATTCCAGTTACCATTTCTCGTTTACAAATGTAACAAACCGAAGGTTGGTAGGATTCCCAACATCCTAAAGGCCGACGCACAGGCAACAGTTGCATTAACTATGGCGATTCATCACGCACATAGAAACAACCACGTGAGCCTCGAGCTGCAAATGGCCATGCAGTTTATTTTGGATATAGGGACTAGAAACTAGGCTGTAACTTCTTGTTTGTAATCCAGTCGTTACTAGCTACAAACTACAGCTCAAAAGAAATAATTGGATATAGAAACTAAAAGCTAGACATAAGAAAAGACCTACATCAGTCTTTGTAGTCTTTGAAGTCTTTGAAGTCTTGATTTCTTGCAAGTTCAGCCTCCTAGATTTAGTAAACATTGGCCCTCTAAGAGTTGGTCCTTTCCAGCCCCTTCCAGGTCTTCTCAAGCCAAACCAGACACAGCAGAAACCCCAGATTTCAGTCCCAGGGGACACACAAGACTAAGCAGTGGGGGGGTTTCCACACCCAAATCTGGGAGTAGTAAGACTCCCCCCTATGGAAAACTGCCTCAATGACTTGCTTTTAAAACTTCCAAGCACTTCCCAACTGAATACTCCTTTAGGCAGAAAGATTGGTCTGCAGGCCAAAAACTGGGAACTCATTACCCAGGACAAATGGGTTTTAAATATAGTTTCCCAAGGATACAGATTTCACTTCCACACATTACCAACACCAAGTGGGTGGCCAGATCTACCCCCATATCAGTGGGCGGAGGCCCAAAATCAAGTTCTCTCTCTCTTAAGCATGGGGGCTATTCAGTTGGTACCAGAAGAGGAAAAGGGACAAGGTTTCTATTCAAGACTTTTCCTGGTACACAGAAAAGGCAATACATGGCATCCTATCCTGGACCTTTCTTCTCTAAACACCTTTTTGGTGATTCCAAATTTCAAAATGCGGACTCTTCACCAGCTGCTTCCTGTGCTAGGCAAAGATGCATGGTTGGCAACACTAGACTTAAAAGAAGCATACCTTCACATCCCTATCAGGGAGTCTTGCAGAAGATACCTACGCTTCAAAGCAGGCTACAGTTCTCTGCACTGCCCTTTGGCTTATCAACTGCGCCCAGGGTATTCACAAAGTGCCTAGCACCAGTCATTGCATTTTGCAGGCAAAGAAATATTCAAATATATCCATAGCTGGACAATTGTCTAATTCAGGCAGAAAGCCAGGACATACTTTTGAATCATCTGGCCTTTGTTCAAAGGGTGCTGACTTGTCTAGGGTACACCATAAATGAAAAGAAATCACACCTGGTACCCTGTCAACAAGTTATATTCCTGGGAGCAAGCTTGAATACAACTTCCCAGATGGCTTTCCTCACGGCAGAGAAACTGATTAATTTGACAACCTACTTCAAACAAGTGGCCACAAAAACCCAGCCATCTGCAAGGCAAATACTGCAAGCCTTGGGATTTATGGCCTCCTGCATTCTTCTAATTCCATATGCAAGGCTGCATATGAGGAAACTTCAATGGTATCTCAAAAGCCTATGGTGTCAGCATTCACAGGATCTAAAAACAATGATTCCTATCATACCTTGCCTACACCTAGAGTTCCTTTGGTGGGCAGAGGCCTGCCACCAAAACAGGGGACTACCATTCACACTACCCCCTGCCGCCCAAACCTTAACAACAGACGCATCAAACTATGTATGGGGGGCTCACCTGGCAGGGAAGTGCATTCAGGGCAAGTGGAACCCACGTCAAATGCACCTGCACATAAATCAAAAGGAAGTGTTAGCTGTACAGAATGCTCTGACAGCCTTCAAGGACCACATTCTTCCAGGACAACTAATGGTAAAGACGGACAACACCACTGTCATGTGGTACATAAACAAGCAGGAGGGTACACATTCTTACCCCCTCTGCAGACTAGCCATGGCATTGCGGAACACAGCCTTGAGCTACCAAGTGAATCTACAAGCTCAATTCCTGCCAGGAAAACTAAATACACTGGCAGACGGACTAAGCAGAAACCTCATGGACCCACACGAGTGGAAACTGGAACCAAGGACTTTCAACATGTTGACAAGCAAGTGGGGGAGCCCAGATATAGACCTGTTTGCCTCCCCCCAGAACCATCAATTGGACAAATGTTGCACAAGGATTCCTCACAAGCTAGCTTGGAAAGTGCATGCTCTATCTTTCAATTGGAAAAACCTAGCAGTTTATGCCTTTCCTCCTCTGCCTCTGCTCTCCAAGGTACAACTAAAGATCAAACAGGACAAGCCAAGGACGATTTTAATTGCACCAGCCTGGCCACGCCAACACTGGTACCCCCTCTTGCGCAGTGTGTCACGCTTGGCCCCATGGCAACTGCCTCAGACTCCTTCCCTGTTTTCTCAGCAGAAGAACCAGATTCTGCACCCTCAGCTGCAAACTCTGAACCTAGCAGCCTGTCTAATTACCTAATCTCTCTGTTACCATCCATCAGTAAATCAGTGATGGATATCATTTTAGAGACAAGGAGGCCTAGTACTAGAAAATCTTATGCTGCAAAATGGAAAAGATTTTGTGCCTGGAATCAATCTCTAGGGATGAGCGCAGCAGTGCCCAATTTAGCTCAGATTCTACAATACTTGACTGAGATGCTTCATAAGGGCTTGTCCTTTTCCAACATAAAAATTCATGCCTCAGCCATTTCAACTCATTACAGCACAGAGCCTCCCCTCTTCTCCCACCCACTGCTCAAGCAGTTCCTCAGATGGGCCAAAAATTTAAGGCCACCCAGGAGAGCTCCAACTCCAGCCTGGGACCTTAACATTGCCTTGGAGAAACTCACACTTTCTCCTTTCGAGCCAGCTCCTACTGCAGATTTAAAATTCCTTTCCTGGAAAACAGCTTTCCTTTTAGCAATCACTTCTGCAAGAAGGGCATCTGAATTACAGGCCCTTATGGCAGTGGAACCTTTCATCATCTTTCATGCGGACAGGATGTCCCTCAGAACCAATCCCTCCTTCATGCCCAAGGTGGTAACCCACAGAACAAAGGGGAACAGATACTGCACTCCTTAGATGTGCACAGACAAGTTAGATTTTACTTGGACAGGACTAAACCTCAAAGGAAATCTGAACAACTGCTGGTGGCATTTGCTGCAGGGACAGAGGGGAAAGCTATTTCAAAGCAAACCATTTCAAAATGGATAGGCCACTACATTTATTTCTGCTATAAGCACCATGGAAAACCTATCACACAGGGTATCAGATCCCATTCAACCAGGGCTGCATCTACCTCCACAGCCTTTCTCAGGGGCGTCCCTACCAGGGACATCCTAGAAGCTGCTACCTGGAGTTCTGAACATACTTTCACCAAGCATTATCATTTGCCAATTTTCTCTAAATCCAGAGCTGGCTTTGCCACTGCAGTCTTGCAGGGCCTTGTAGCTAGTCCTGATTCTATTTAAATCCCTCCTCCCAACCTTAGCTTTGGGAATCTACCCAAATGTAATGACTGCAACAGTGAAACACGAAGAACATAGTACAGTTGTGTACACTTACCATAAATGTAGATGTTCGAGTGTATTCACTGTTGCAGTCCTGGTTACTCTCCCTCCAGCCCCCTGACTTCTTTTGGCTATACCTCTACTCTCTCTTACTATGCTCAGAAAGCTTTTTGGTGTATTTGCTTTTTTGTTGGAGGTATATCCTTGTAATTATAGATTTAATTGCTACCCATTAGGGGGGCACCTGACATTCGGGGCAAGAAAAACTGATGTAATGGGGTCGGCTGCATGTTTTATACCCCTGACGACCTGACGTCATGGAAGAAGGGACAGCATCCGACGCAGGACCCAAGACTTTGTTAATCAGGCCGACTGAGGGCTACTGCAAGCAGATAACCAAAATGTGATGACTGCAACAGTGAATACACTCGAACATCTACATTTATGGTAAGTGTACACAACTGTACTTTTTAAAAAACACAGAAAAGAGCTTGCTGGAGTGTACAAATGCACAACTTTATACACCAACTAGCTAGATAATGAATTATTATTCATTGGGAGTGGGTGTACACCAGGGTTCAGCTGTGAGCCCACTGCTGTTCATACTGGTGATGGACTACACTAGCAAACACGTTGGAGGGGACAGGTCAACAAAATTGTTGTATGCAGACAATGTGGCAGTACAGGCAGACTCTAGGGAATGGAATGCAAAACTGAAGGCACATGGGATGAAACTAAGTACAGATAAGACAGTGACAATGGCAACAGCCTGGGGAAATCAGAAGAAGCTGAAAAATGAGATAGAAGGAAAGATGGTGGAACAGGTTAATAACTTCAAGAATCTGGGACGGGTGGTTGAGGAGAAGGGAAGTCTGAATCAGGGGGCTGCAGCCAACTGGCATAGACTGTGAGGTGTAGCATATGACAGAAGAATGGCAAAGAAGCTGAAAATTAAGGTGTACAAACAGCAGTGCAACCAGTACTACTGTATGGTACAGAAATCTGTGCAGTAAAGGCAGAGCAGATGAAGAATTTAGAGGTGATGGAAATGAAGTGTCTGAGAAGGGTGGTAGGATGCACACTATGGATCAGTTGAAAAAAAATGAGGCTATAGGAGCAGAAGGCAAAGTAGATCTAATTGCAGAAACGATCCAAGAGAACAGAGTTTGGTGATTTAAGCAAATGTGCAGAAAAGCAGAAGACAATCTGGTGAATAAGATTTGGGACAGATAGGAAGAACGTAGGAAGAAAGTAAGAGGAAACGAGGGCATGGAGCAAAAAGGTAGATGGATTGCGTGAGAGAAGATCTGCAGTAGTCGATCGTGAGTCAGGAGGCAGGAGTGTAGCATTGAATCTAGAGAGATGGCAACAGTTTAACACAACACCCTGACCCCAGGTATAAAATGGGAAAAAGGGGGCTGATGATATCTAGATAATGAATTTAGAACAAGAAAATCATCAATGTGGACAATGAGAGGCAAAATGCATTTTTTTCCAAATTAGGCACAAGGAAAGACAGATAATTCAAGATGTCAACAACAGTGTAGAAAGGGAGAAACTTTCAAAGCTCATTTTATAGAAAAGGCAGGCAGGTTAAAAAATCACAAAGATTAAAAAGGCAGAACAAGGCGTGTGAGGGTGCAAATGTCACCAGCCTGAATTCATGCAGTGCTTGTAGATTTTGTCGGCCTTGAGTTTTATCAGAGAAGACAAGGCCACAGTTTTACTCTGTGTATTTAATTATCACTCAAGAAATAAACTAACCATGAAAAAAAACAAGAAATGTGAAGGTTAGGTAATTTGTCTGTGTGCCACCTTGCAAAAATACCAATCCAAACAGATTTCTCACAATAAAAAACAAAATGGAACAAGTAAAACAGAAGGCAGCTCTATCAGAAAAACAAAATGGAACAAGTAAAACAGAAGGCAGGTCTATCAGATTAAGCAAATGCACATCAGATACAAAAGAGATAATATTGCTTTCCTTGCTTGAGCTGCTTTTACATCATCACACATTTTTGAGTTATTTTACCCTTTATAGACTTGTGGTTTTAAAAGTGCATACTTGTGTTACTGGATGAGACTTTAGCAGTTTCTCTTGTGTGATTTTTAACCTTTACATATGGTGAGTAATTCCCAGACTTTTGTTTTACTTTTGTATGATCCGTTTTACAGGTGTGTCAATCAAATAAAATGACTTTATACTTGCAGCAAGCATAAATTGCCTACAGAACATTTCTCATTGGTTTATTGGGTTGGTTGAGGTCTGCTTTAGTTCTGATAGAAATAAAATGTCATCCCATGGAACTCTGTCAGATAGCCTAAGTGATCTCTTATCAGTCTGCAGCATAAGGCACAGTCGCAAAACACACCATTACAGCCTGGTAAGAAAACCTACTACTTTTCATGAAGACACTTTTATTATTAGTACACTGCATCTCCTTAAGTGGGGACATCACTAAAGACTCTCCCCACAGATGATGCATTATCTGAGTTCAATAAAATATAATGTTCTAAACACACTAACCCCCTCAGAATAAGAAGAGTGAAAGACAGCCCTGTCCCATGGTTATCCTTAGCCATTGAACAACTCATGAAACAAAAATGCAAAGCCTGGAAGGTTTGGACAAAAAAAATAACAAAACTCTCTCTTTACTAGCAAGTAGACAATTAAGATACCTAACAAAACAGTTATCACCAAAAATAAGAACACATATTACTCAACCAGTCAAATTGTACAAACCAATAATTCCAAACTGTTCTGGACCTAAGTCAGTAAACTGTAAAATGCAGGACAAACTACACAGACAACACCAAACGCACAGAAACAAAATTATACCATGGCCAACTGATCCAATAACCATGTTATACAGACTGTAAAGTTGTCAACAAACCAGGTGACTAATGAAGCTCTTGATATCCTATTCAGTCAGGTAACCTCCTTCAGGATTTCTCCTTCCAATCAGTTCCTACAGATAGTATCAAAAAGTACCTCAAAACTTAAAGCCTACCACAACTGCCCATAAGTCTTCCTGGCAGCTAACTTAAAGTAACAGCTGAGGCTATTGCTTATCCGCTTTCAGTTCTGATAAATTGATCCATATTGGAAAATAAAGTGTCCCGTCACTATGGAAAAAATCATTATTCTTCTGCACGAGGTTGGAATTAATATAGATCATTCATACAATAGACCAATTGCCATCTTATGGCCTGTATCAAAAATATTAGAAAAATGTATTCATACACAACTTCTCAACTATCTAATAGATAACCATCTTCTGTCTTCATCCCAACAAGGCTTCCATCCTCATCATAGCACAACTCCTTCTTTGCAGAATTGTATTAATTCTCTCAACATGCATAGAAATGCCAGAACCCTAGAGTCCTCCATCTCGCTAGACTTTTCAAAAGTTCATGATACTGTCTCCCACCAGAAACTGCCACATGAACTCAAATCTTTAACGATCACCAGCTCTTCACTGAGATGGCTATATCGGCACCTCTCAGAGAACAAGCAGTGAAATGGAAAAATGATCTCTCCATCTTCTCACCTGTAGCTATTGGTGTCCCACTAGGATCTTTACTAGAACCCATACTTTTCAACATTTTCATCAATGACTTCTACACCGCTACAAAAAATGCTACCCTAGTTAAATACGCTGATGACTCAATCCTAATTTGTACTGCCAAATCTATCTTTGAACTCCAAGACTATACATGACAGCCCTTATTGATTGAAACATGGCTAACTAATTCACAACCACTACTAAACTCTCTGCTGACAGCACCATAACAGAACAAGTAAGCCATGTAAAATTACTGACTGGCATCACAGATGACCAGCTGAAATTCGACCTCTGTGTATCACAAATGGTTAAAAAAATAATCAAAAATTAAGTATATTATACAGAGTAAAAACATACTTTACTGACATGTATAGAAGTCATAATAGCCTCTACTTTCTTTCTGTCAACTCATGTCTACACTGCCCCAATCTTCACTGACAGTCGTGTCTCAGAACAGTCCAAACTTGAGCAATGTTATAATAAAATAGCAAAACTTGCAGTAAACTATAACAATAGAACACACTGCTGCATAGCTCTCAGAAAATTAAACCAGTTAGAACTACCACATCACCAAGCTCCTTCTCAACTAACTACAATACAGACTTCTCCACAAGCTAGAAAATTGCCCAGCCATCAACAACTTAATACAGCACTACTCACTCGACAGAATTTTATGTTCTAGAGAAAAATCACTACTCACAATAACCAAATCATTTAATACTGCAGGTGACTCTCTATATTCAAATAGTGTAATTAAACTATGGAACCACATCCCACTACCACCGAAATCTATTCAGAGTGCAAACTCATTTTAAATACAACTAAAAACTCACCTATCAGATCAATGGATCTGCTCCGCTATATCTCCAGGATAAATGCTGCTGTTACCTTCAGCTTGCAGTATCAAAACATTTCTCTTCATTTATCCTGTGCCACACAACCAGTCTTTAACAATGCCTGCATAGTTTTACTAACTTCTCCCAGCCATATACATACTTCTGTGACATTGCTTACCCCACCTCTATACTTCTAATGTAACCTTATGATAGCCGTATAATTATGTATGAACCTGCTTTATACCCCACCTTTTAACTACAATATTAACATTTTCTGTCATAGGTAGTCCTTTCCTCATCTCTGTTTCTTTGAATTTCTAAGCACTAATCACATTCTCTATTACCTATCTGACAAACTCACTAATACACCTCTTCAAATGTTCAATATTTAGTAATGCATAAGTAACTTTTATACTATCTTTTATACTATAATAGTTGCCTTTGTTTCATATGAATGTAATTAGCAAATGAATGTGTAATTGTTACTGTATGTTACTTATCTTTTTGTGTATATTACTGAGTGAATGTTTAAAAATATTTGTAATATGTTGGAGCATTTATCCTTAGGCCTCCAACAACAAGTTTTTTGACTGAACCCAGTTGTTTAAACCCAGTAATCAAAAGCAAACTAAAATAAAAATTGAGTATCATTTTTTTTCGGTTTAAGCAAAGTTCCTGCACCTCACAAGCATAGAAACTTGCTCCGTACATACATGCCTTTTGTTTAAATAACGAACTCTGGGGTTGTGGTACATTGGATAAGGCGGAATTTCCCATGCTTTAGTCATTTGCGTTTTGACCAGCTATGTATTTATATGTGCAGCTGTTTGTAGCACAGGTGTCCAACTCCAATTTTAATCTTATCTGTAAATGGTAATAGAGTACGTTCGTATTAACCTGAACATTTTGAGTATTTCCCAGATATGCATGTCAACAAGTCACTTGTATTTTTTTTCCTTTCACCGGAGGATGTTGCTTTTTAATAAGATGATTCCTGCATCAATTAATTGTTTATTTTTATTGTATTTACTTTTCTTTTTTGAATTTTGATAAGATATACTGGAAACCAATGACCATTTACAGGTAGAATATAGAAGACTGCAACACATTCCAAAAGATGGCGATATAGAACTAACAAAATATCTGGATTTGCCATTGTGCCAGCTGGTTTCTTTGTGGGTTGTACACTTTTCTCATGACATTTGCCTTGGGAATATCACCAGTTTCATCATCCAATCTATTTCATAGTTAATGCTTGTGGTCTCTAGTGACTTTTCATGATCATTTTCACTCAGGCACTGGATACTACAGTTCTACGTCTCTAAAATAAGTATTTTGTCTCTTAGGGTTTGTCATTTTTCTTTGTGATATTTAATGCTGCTAGCTGCTTTGTCAGTGCATGATTTCACAGAGCTGACACTTCTATAAGCTTGATTTTTCTGTTTATCTGTCTCTTTCTTTTGTTTCCCTGGACTGTTAATTTATCCCATAACTGTCTGTTTTCACTCTGTTTCTGTTACTCTTCTAATGATTGGTTTCTTATTTAACTCATTCCCGTTGCCATTAGTGATGTGCAGATGAGCTAAAAGTGAAAAAAAAGTCTTACCATTATAACGGCTGCATAGTAGCAAGTCTAGCTTTAACAAAAGGCATCCAACTAAAGTAGCCCTGGTGAAAAAAGACTGGTGTCAAAATATATTGGACCACATTTTTTCTGTGTTGCCCATGGTGCATACACCCACATGTATAATCAGCACCAAGATTAGAGTGCAACAGTTTTGGGTCAGCAGTGTCTTAGAGTACCGTGACACACTCTAGGAATGCCTACACACACACACCCACACACCCACACACACACACACACACACACACACACACACACACACACACACACACACACACACACACACACACACACTCACTCATGGACAGTGAAACATAACCTAACATGTGACACAGCACATGTACACACACGAGGACAGTATAACACAACAACCTAATATGCGTGACACAACACACACATATGCACACGTGAGGACAGTGTAACGCAACACCCCAATATGTGTAACATAGTAGTACAAAAAGTACAATTGCATTTTCTACCAAGATGCAAAACAGGGAAACGAAGATTTCCATTCCCATGTGAAACTAGTCATTTGTTGAGAAGACCCCTTTCACTAGGTGTTCCTGGAGAAGTAGGACTTGATAAATTACTCAACTTATGATTCCCTATCCCCCCATTACTGTACTCCTGCTTCATCAACACTGAATATGCCCCCAGGCAGCTTTCCACCGGTGCATATTCAGTGTTGATAGGTCCATAGGTTCATAGATTAGTACTAGGCTAACTGCCCTTGTAGGACATTTTAAGCCTAGCCAATTACCCAATGTGAGAATCAAACCCTGCACCTTGTGCTTGTAAGGCAAACACCTTAACCATTATGCCAGCCTCCCACTCCGATGGTGCAGTAATGGCACAGATAAATGACAAGTCTGATGAGTTTGTGGTTGTACGTCCAGCAAACTACTTGTTAGTTTTGTCAAATGGCAGTCTGCAGTTGCATGAGTAAAGAAGAGCTTTGTTCTTCTTTCTTACATTGTTTTTTTTTTTTTTGCACACACACGTACCGCAATGTACACACGGATGAACAGTTGTGTAGTAGCACCTAACATGTCTCATTTTTTAATCTACAGACAGGAAGATAAAGTAAATAATACTGAGAAATATTTATATTTAGTTGCAGTCAAAAAGCTTATAAATACAGTAGTACTTTAGTTTGTTTAGTACATTTTTCAAACTTTTAATGCATTTACTTGTCCTTACGTGCCTTTTGTTTAACTAATCAACTGTGGGGTCATGGTACATTGGATAAGGTGGAGTTTTCCATGCTTTAGCCATTTTGCATTTTGACCATCTGTGTGTGTGTGTGTGTGTGTGTGTGTGTGTGTGTGTGTGTGTGTGTGTGTGTGTATATATATATATATATATATATATATATATATATATATATATATATATGCATGTGTGTGTGCAGGTGCGTGCGTGTGTATTTAGTATACAGTATTATTCATCAGTATTCAGGAACATTGATGTACATTGCATTGAACGCTACGTGTTGCAGCCTACAGTA
>NC_056744.1:390386826-390461826 GCF_019279795.1 Protopterus annectens
TATTATAGTCAACGTTTAAAGAACAGGAGAGATATAACAGTACAATGACAGTAGATCAAGTAAAAGGTGGAAATGGAAATGATAGAAGAGGAGGAAGGAAAACACAAGAAAATAAAGAGGAACTAGATACGTTGTCACATGAAAGCCATTGCAGAATTTTAAAAGAGACCATGAAACAGGAAAAGGAGGAACTGAAAAAATTGTATGAAAAATGTCAAAAAGGGAAAGCAATGATGATGGAATGAATGATAAAAAGGAAGACACTATATACCTCCTATGGTAGTGAAGATAGCACCCCCCCCCACCCAAGAAAGATTAACATACAGGTGATGTAACTGAAAAAAATGGGGCAGTTATTATTTAAATGTCAGAAGCATGAAAGCATAAAATAGATGACCAACTATTATTGAAATTATTTAGTAGTGTAAAAACGCTAAGGCAGGTGGGGCACATATACAGGATATAAGATTTAAAGAGAAATACTGCAGAAAAGAGAGTGACACTTTTGGCAAAGAAAGCGTGTACTTGTCATTCAGGTGTGAGGGTATGAATCAAGCAAATGTAAGAGAAGAGCTATTCAAAGCAGTACTGTTTATATGTACACACACACACACACACACACACACACACACACACACACACACACACACACACACACACACACATATATGGGTTTGTGTATAACAATCAAATGAAATCTTCATTAAAGGGATACACAGCGAACACTAAGCATTGAAAGTCTGTTTTATCAAACATTCATATAATCGTAAGTAAAATCATTGAATAAACATATTTGGCTAACATCTCAAACGTCTGATGATTCTGTGAAGTAAAACTAAAGAAAAACAATGTTCATAAACACACCTTCTCAAGTACGCACTGCATGACAAACTAAACAAAACCTTTTAGAAATGTGCCCTTTTCCCCACTCTAGTGTGATCTTGGAGATGGTATATATAGTTGGGGGGTGTGGGTGCAGACCCCCCCCATATGGGTGGGTTACACCACTTATGTACCAGGTTTCTATACTGGACAATCATACCTAAGAATGTACATTATTGATATACATTAAAACTGTATATTATATCTTGTCTTCTACAAAACAAATTAAATTTAGTAGTGCAACATACTATTTTTATAAACTATTTAATGTTATAATTAAGATACCATGACAAATGTATATTAATAATATCATCACGTTTAGTGTAACGTTTACACGTACTATATGCCATTTCCTTGTTGTTGGCCAACTATGACAGTTCGATGATTTTATTTACATTGATATGTCTGTTAGATAAAACGGACATTCAATGTTAAGTGTTCAATTATTAGCCGTTTGATGCCGATTTTGTGATTTAATTTGATTGGTAAACATAGACCCTATATGTATAGACACCCACACACACATTTACTTATATGAGAATATGAAATGCAAAAGTGAATTATTGTTTTATTTTTATTTTTTCTGATTGTATAGGTTTAAAAGCAAACTCTTAGTATAGGCAGCATCAGTATTGTAGCTAGTTTTGTATCATTCTGTATGAGTATTTGGTAGAAAGTTTGCTTTGGAAAACTGGAATAAAAATGACAAGAAATTCTGTGGATAGGATACAAGGAATATGTAGAAAAACAGCACACGAGAAGCCGGTTATGATTAACACTGTACCGAAGGAGTCTGGAGAAATCTTTTGAAAATGGAGGAAATGGAATTCATTTCCTGAAGAAATATAGATACAGAAGAAAATACTTCTGTGACTGTGTAGTTAAGGATTATTAAATGTTACATTTCTGAATTATGTTTAGAGAGCAGCAAAGGTGGCAGATGTGCAAGAGAAGAAACATGATCTCAAAAGAAAGCAAACTGTGGTATTTTATTGAGACGTACTCATGGCAGGATGCCAATAAAAGCAAAAATGAAATTTAACAGAAAGAGTGACATAAATGGGAAGAAAGGGGGAATAGAATTAAGGAAGAAAAAATGAGCATGCAGTGTTACTCTATAAGACATCTGATATTTGTGGGAAAAGACAAAAAGTAAGTGTTTATCGTTTACATTTATAAAGATAGAAACATACAGTGACTGTTAAAGTATTGTGTTAATAAAAATGATAAACAAGTTCTGGTGTTTACATGGGTGATATGGAAAGGAAGCTATGAAATTGCAAGGGTGGGAGAGTGGCGTAATTGTTAAGGTGTTTGCCTTACAGACACAAGGTGCAGGGTTTGATTCTCACATTGTATGTTTCTATCTTTAAGTTAAACGCCAAAAAATGCATAGTCATACCCTTTGGGAAAAACAAGGTTACCCCTAGCTACCATATAGGCGGCAACCCACTAAGCACAGAAGAGGTTATCAGGGATCTGGGTACCCAGGTTGACAGTAACCTTTCATTCGATACTCACATTGCCAAAGTAGTTAGGAAGACCTTCTACATTGCCCACCTAATCATGAAGGGATTCACATCTAGATCAAGGGAGGTCATCGTCCCCCTGTACTCATCACTCATCAGGCCAATGATTGAGTACAATGCCCCATTCGGAATGTATCTGACACGACACCTGCAGCAACTGGAAAGGCCCCAAAAGTTCCTCACTAAAAGGATAAAGGGTTTCAACAATATGTCCTATGCTGCCCGACTGAAGGAACTTCAGCTCTACTCAGTCGCTTACCGTCTGCTCAGAAGTGACCTGTGCCTGACATACAAGGCCATGTCCAACCCAGAATTGATGAACATGCTTCACCTCAAAAAATCTAGATCCCTCAGAACTACAAGGACGGGAGACTTAAACCTTGACACGGTTATTAATAGGACGTGCTGGAGGGACAGATTCATCACCCAGAGACTCCCTACGCTGTGGAACAAAATCCCGGTACATGTGAGGCAGAGCACCTCGCTGGTTTTGTTCAAGAGAAATCTTGACCAATGGATGGGAGATCGCAGATATACCCCAGGGATTATCTCAGTGTCACTGCTTGACAGAGGCACAGCAAAATAATGGGCATAGTATCCTCCAAACTAAAGGGGTGGTGAAAGCCACAAAAACTCTGGCTAGGCTCATAAATGCCCTTGGGCAGATAGCCTAGTATGAACCTATGAACATGGAGTAATTGGCTAGGCTTAAAATGGTCCACAAGGGCAGTTAGCCTAGTACTAAGCTATGAACCATTATATAACAAAAATTGAATAATGAAGGTAAAATAAAGGAAATAATATATTTTATTTGAACATTTGATTTAAAAAAGTAGATAAGTTCAAAGATAGTACTGTATTTTTTGTTTTTAGCTATAAAGTGTTACATGGTATGTCCCATCCCATGGTGCAGAGGAATGAAGCCCTTATTATGACCCAGAAGACTTGTGTTTGTCTGGCGAACATCGTAGCTGGAGGTTGATGAGAGTGAAGTAGCGTACGTTTCGCCCATCCTGGGGGACGGAGGTGGCTTGTCTTGCTGCTTGGGCAACACTCAGACTGAGCTCAGAGTGATGTAGTCCAGAGAGTCTCATCCACATACCAGCTCTGAGATAGCATCACAGTGGGGAAAAGGGCAAATTTATAAAAGTTTTTGTTTAGTTTATGTCATGCAGTGTGCACTTGAGAAGGTATATTTATGAAAGTTGGTTTTCTTTAGTTTTACTTCACAGCATCATGAGACGTTTGCGATGTTGGCCAGCTGTGCAGTGTAGCCACATAGGTTAGGACTCAGTTACATGAGAAAGCTTGCATGATCCTCCCCCATTGACTGGCAGCTGCATTATTCCTCTGAAGTCACCATAGGATGTAAGGAGTTCCAGGGGCTGCGGGGAGGCCCTGTTGTATGTTTGTATGACAGCCCCATGATTGGCTTGCGCATAATGTGGACTGAGTGGGCTAGTGATGTCTGTGCCCCTTGTGAAGAAAAGAATAAGCTCTTTGCTCACTGGGAGCTAATGGTTGTCAGGAGAGGGGAGGTTGCAAAAAATTAAAATGATGCTATATGTGAATGAGAAATCATAAGTAAAATTTTCTAATGCTTATTGATAAGCATCTTACGATTTTTTATCACCCACCTCAGGCAGGTGACTCTCAGTTTAGTGTCTCATCCGAAGTCTGATATTTCAAGAGTGCAGCATCCACTTATGCTGGAGCACAGCTTCAGTAATAAAACCCATATCCTCTTAGCATCAAAGGCAGATGTGATACCTGCTGAATGCATGACATCTGACACTGTTAGATGTGTGTGGGGGGTGCACATTTGTTTATGTGTGTGTGTGTGTGTGTGTGTGTGTGTGTGTGTGTGTGTGTATGTATATATATATATATATATATATATATATATATATATATATGTGGTTTACTATCACAATCCAGGAATGAACTTGTTCGTTTAAGCATTTCATCAAAATATAGTGTCAAAATTCAAAACAATTTTATGTCCCAATTTCGAGCCATGTTAAAGCCGAGTGTTCAGAATTCAATGTTTTAAACATGTGACTGTTGAACTGAAGTTGCCGTCTGGATATCGGGATTACAGATTCAGTCAGTGTACTTTCAGTTTTACAAAACTTTGAAAGTGTACATTCAATGTAATGCTACTCAGATAAGGTCATTTAAGGATTATGATAGTAAACCTATATGTGTGTGTGTGTGTGTGTGTGTGTGTGTGTGTGTGTGTGTGTGTGTGTGTGTGTGTATATATATATATATATATATATATATGTATATGTATATACACACACACACACACACATATGGGTCTATTTCACAAACCCGAAATACCATATAACTGACTTTTAAATAACCGAGACAACAAACCGGAAGTCAGAAGACTAACCACCCGGAACAATGACATTTTACTCCAGTTAAGTAACTGCTTTGCTAACCTAAAAAAAAACAGATTAAAACTGAAGCAAACTAAACTCACCCATGTGGGGGGATGAGCCCCTCGACTAAATATACCAACTCCGAGATCAAGCTACCACTGGGGTAAGGGGCAAAGTTCACCATGGTGGCCAAGAGGTTATTTACCTGGAGTGAAATGTCTGTGATGTTCATCGTGTTACCCTGCTGCAGTCATCACACTTGGGTTATCCTGCCGTCAGGCGGTCCCGCAGTTGGCCTGAGTTCCAAAGTCTTGGTCCGGCGTCGGTTGCTGTCGCTTCTTCCCTGACGTCAGTGCGCCAGGGGTATATAAGAGGCATCCGACGCCATTTTCTTCAGTCTTTCTTGCCGCACGGTGCCCGAAGCAGAAGCAGTTCGCAAGTGCCGGTCGGCCGACACCTGAGATTTTCGAATCCAATTTCAGTCCGAAGTCTTCAATAAAGCTAAGTACCCCGTTGGGGAACCTTTTCTTGCCTCAGTCCGATGTCAGAAAAAGTTAACAATTGCATTTCTTGTGGGAAGCAAATACCTCATAAGGACTTCCATTCTTATTGTATTCCTTGCCTAGGCCCAGACCACGACGTCAGAGGTTGTCGGTTTTGTGCTAGGTTTAATAAACGAACTATCAAACGCCGTTTTGACTTTGCACGACATTACTTTGGTAGGAAATTTAATTATATCATGCCGTCGGAGCAACCGACGACCGGCATGCATAAAAAACGCAAGGATAAGGACAGGCAACCTAGGAACAAGCCAGACTCCGAGGCCTCTGCTGGGCCTGTCGCCGGTTCTCCAGTTTTCAGTGAGGCGCCTACGCAGCCTCTGACGTCCGCAGAATTGGAATCCCAGACAGCTATGGATTCTCAAGCGGAGTGTACTAGGCCGTCGCAGCCATCTTCATTAGGCCCTTCTGACACCGGAGCAGAAGGAGATCCCGGTGCAGTAGAAGCACCTTCGGTTGTAGAAGGTGTCTTCAGACCGCCTACACTCGCCATTAAATCTAATGCTAAGCTTAAAACTCCATTAAAACCAAAAAAGACTGTACATCAGTCTACAGTTCAAGGGCCCCATGCCCAAGAAACAGATGCTTAAGATGGCTGAAGATTTGATTACCCTAATCAGGATGCCTCTTATATACCCCTGGCGCACTGACGTCAGGGAAGAAGCGACAGCAACCGACGCCGGACCAAGACTTTGGAACTCAGGCCGACTGCGGGACCGCCTGACGGCAGGATAACCCAAGTGTGATGACTGCAGCATGGTGAACACTCGAACATCTATATATATATATATATATATATATATATATATATATATATATATATATATATATATATATATAATCACCTAAACATACCAGTGGTAAAGAAAACAACCACTCTAGAGAGAGAAACTTATGCTGCACATCAATAACATTAGATAGTGCCACAAATACCTAATCCAATGTATCCCCCATTTCTGGAATAGGCTTCCCATACATTTCAAGCAGAGTGCATCCTTAGCAACCTTTAAAATTATTCTAGATTACTGGATGTGTAATCACACATTTTCACTTGGGATTCTGTGGGGATAATCTACATAGTGGGGACATTGTTAGTTTCCAACCAGTATTGAGACAGATGACTAAGCTTCTCAATGGCCTGCCTGGCCAAAGGCTTAGTAAGAATCTCTAAACATACGTGTGTGTGTGTGTGTGTGTGTGTGTGTGTATATATATATATATATATATATATATATATATATATATATATATATGTATATACACACATACACACACACACACACACACACACACACACACACACACACATATAGATATACAGATAGATACATAGATAGATCAGAAGTTTAGCTCACTGTTTGCCATCTGCCAGTCTGGCGCCACACAAAAAAACAAAAAAGCTCCTAGCAAAAAAAAAAAAAAAATTTCATCTCCTTTTAAACTTTAGCAAATTGCTTGTTGTATACATTTGTAGCAAGCAGCTGCTACACTTACACATGGAGCAGTGACGTGCTTCAGTTCTGACCACACATGTACTGCACTGAAGACCTAGCAGCACCTGCTGATTGAGCCCCATAACATTTTCCATCTGGGTCTTCTGCCAGCTTCGCCTCACCCTGGCTACACCTCTGAGATATATAGATATACACATACATGTACACATGCAAATGCACAGATGGAATTCTACTTTGATTTGTTTGGTGTGCTGTTGGCCATCCATCCTTATCAAGGTCTGCTATTTGGTCATCCAGCCTTCTTGGGATAATCCATTAATTAGCCTTCATTTACATCATTGATTATCTGTCATTCTGTAATGTCCAGTTGTGTTTCTGTGGGCTGTAGGCCTATGTGCCATTTCCACCTGCTGTCTTTCACAGCATGTGTCGATAAATCAGGGGCCCAGTTCTCAAGGAATTTAGACATGCTTTCTATGTCCCACTTCTGTAGTCATGTGACAGCACTTCTGCCAGTGTAAAGCTTCTGGTTGGATTCTTGCTTATGTCCCTAAATTGCTTGCTCTGTACTTCCCTCCAAATGTTAGCCTTCACTTGATCCAGCCTTTAAATTCCAATATGGGAAGAGCATTGCTGGAAGTGAGTTAGTAGTAGTTGCTTGAGTTACATCTTTTTAAACAAGAAACATCTTTATTGAACTATCACTTATGACATAGGCAATCATACATTTATATAAAGCCACACTGGCATATTTTCAGTTTCAAACATTTTACATCACATGTCATCCTCTGTACAGTAATTGTCTGTCACACATTCCAAAGCTCATTCAATTCATGCCTTCCCTGAAACCTCATTTCTCCTCCAAAACATTTTTCTGCATGTGTTGTTCCCACAATTCCCATTTTTTCTATGTAATTTGCTTCTCCGTTTTCAAAATATCTCACTTCCAGTTCTTTTATCTCTGTTACTGTATTTACCACCTTTAGTATGGTTGGTTTAAACTTTGATTTCCATTTTTTAGTAATTGCATTTTAGGCAGCCACCAGAATTAAACTCAGCAAGGCCTTAATATGTGCAGGCAATTCAGATTTTGTGTCACAGCTCAAAAAAATCATTTCCTTAGTTCCATCAATTTGCTCACCCTATATTTCTGACAGAGTAGTCTGCAGGGAATTTTTAAAATCTGCCAAGTCATTACACTCCCAGAAAATATATTCCAAATTACCTCTTTCTTCCCCATCACACCTCTGATATTTGCAGTCTGTGTGAAGAAAAATTATTTGGAATCTGCAGTGCAAGCACTTTCAAGTAAAAATCCTAAATTTTCTAGACTTTGTTGCATATTTGGGAGCCATACATATATCCTTCCATTGTTTGTGAAGTACTTATCCAGTCTCTCTTCCCAATCCTTTCTAATCTCGTCTGATTGATTCCTATAGTTATCATGCAGTATTTTATATGCCCTAGTAATTATCTATTTTTTTTAACAGCAGCTTCTGTTCTTTCTTTTAGGACCCGCTATTTTCTCATTGCCTGTACTCTGATATCAAACTGATAGGGAAGGCAGTCTGTAACCTCCAGTCCATATACGTTCTTGGGGTCTTCCCATTCTGTTACCTTTCCCTCTCTAATTGTTTGCTTCCAATACCTTGGTTCCTTTGCTAGTTTAATTCCACCCCCCTGTTGCCTATTCTCGGTACCCCTAATTGCAGTCATCCCTATTGGCAAAATCTCCTTTCTGCATTCCCGTGTTGGCTTAATTCTTAGAATACTTTCTGCTACTTTATGAATATAATATTCTGTATGGTTATTGTTATTCTCATTAAGGATCTACATCCAAGATCCCAGTCTCTCCTTATTTCAAGAAATGTATTTATTTATTTATTTTACATTTGTTTACTGGGAAAGTCTGACTTTGAGAAAAGCCAATTTTCAGCGGAGGCCTGGGCAGAAATGCTGCAGATCCATGTCTTTGTAACGTGGAAGGAAACCGGAGCACCTGGTGGAAACCCACATGAATGAAGGGAGGACGTGCAGACTCTGTACAGAAGGCACCCCAGCTGAGAATCGAACCGGACAACCTCTTGCTGTGAGGTGACAATGCAACTGCTGCACCACTGCACCATCCTGTTTCCTTCTGTTTCATTGTCATCCATTTCTACTTTGAATTATAACCTTCTGTTTGTGCTGTGTGTAGGAGCTTTAACTGTGCAGCTCTGAAATACCACTTTCAACTCAGGTAATCCCAAACCACCTTCTTCTGTTGGAAGGATCAAATTATACCACTTGACTTTTACAGTCTTCCTCTCACAGATGAAATCCATCAACTCTTTATTAATCACTGTCCACAACGTCTTCTCTGGTTGATACAAATATCTCTGATCTGTGTATAAAACTAAAGGGACTAAAAACATTTTCACTGCTTGTATCTTGCTATCCATATCCATAAAACAGACCTTCCAATTTCTCATTTTTGTATTATCTTTTGTTTAGTCTGCTCCCACATATCCTTAGCTGCCATAACGGAATTCTTTTTAACCCATACTCCTAAGTATTTAATTTTATCATGTCCCCGTAAATATGGATATTGCTGAACCAATTCATGTGTTGGTACATAGTTTACAGCTATTGCCTTTGTTTTATCTTCATTCATTTTGTAAACTGAAAACACTTGAAACTGTCTCAGAATGTTCCACAACACTGAAATGTCCTTTTCTGTTTTTTTTTTAAAAGGTACAAAATAATAACATCTTCAAATATAGACAGCTGTTCTTGATTACCATACCAAGGGGCACAGGAAAATAATTTTCTTGGGTGGCGAAAGCCAGGGTATATTTTTGGCTAGGCTTGTATAGGCCCTAGGGCCAATAGCCTAGTACCTACCTATGAACTGTATCTTTGAATTTTTGAATTCCTTATTTCCTTTGCCAGTGGTTCTAATTATATCACAAATAACAAAGGGGAAAGAGGACACCTCTACCTGGTTCCACTGTTCAAACAACCACTTTTATTTTCACCTCCGATCCCTTGTATATCCTGCTAATTAACCTTACTGTTGTGTCATGGAATGCAAATGCTTCCTTCACCTTAATTAATAAAATCCCAGCTTACTCTGTCGAATGCTTTCTCTGCATCAAGACCCAACAGTGCTGTTTTCTTGCATTCCACTTCCCTCTGGATCATTGTTGGTCTATTAATTTTGTCAAATATTTGCCTCCCCTCTGCAAAACCACAGTGATCCATAGCTATCAATTTTGGCATCACCTTTTTTCTTTTTTTTTTAAATTATCCACATAAGTACTTTGCAATCTTGGTTTAGAATTGAAATGTGCGTATATAAAGCTGGATCTGATGGGTCTTTACCATCGTTAGGTGTTATAGTCACCGCGGGTTTCTTTTAGGATGTTGGTGCTTCTCCTTCTTTTAAAATATCGTTAAACAAAACCTTTCAGATCTTTATCACTTTCTTCCATCCTGTTGTTGTGTCTTTCGGCTTTTCCCGGTTAGGGGTCGCCACAGCGGAACTCCGGTCCGCTAATAATTGGCAGTTGATTTTTACATGCTGAGTTGCCGGCCCTAACGCACAACCTTCAACGAAGGTACGCCCATTCATGCATGTCTCCACAGAAGACGCTCTAGCTGAGAATCGAACAGGGCAACGTCTTGCTGTCACTTTCTTCCATCCTAGCTTCCAAATTTCCACAGGAAGTCTGGAGACTTTCCTGTAGATTGGTTATACATAATTATTTTATCTCATCTACTCCTATTCTAACTGTTAATAATTGAGCCTCATCTACCTCTAACCTTGTCATTTAATTCCTCTGTAATAAATTGCACTTGTATTTTTCTTGATTTCTACATTTCTCTGCTTTATAAAGATTTTCATAAAATTTCCAAAATATTTCTAATACCTCTAGAGGATCTCTGGTTATTTTCCTTGTAACAGGAGGGCGCAGTGGTGCAGTGGTAGCATTGTCGCCTCACAGCAAGAGGTTCTCCGGTTCTATTCTCAGCTGAGGTGCCTTCTGTGTGGAGTCTGCATGTCCTCCCTGCGTTGGTGTGGGTTTCCTCCTGATGGTCCAATTTCCTCCCACGTTCAAAGACATGCATCTGGAGTGTTTCTCCCCAGGCCGCCGCTGAAAATTGGCTTCATTCCAAGTTGTACTTTCCTGGTTAAATGTTAAATAAATAGGCTCACTAAGCTTGGTAATAATCCTTTCTACTTTCTGTTGCCTGAGCTGTTGTACTAAAAGCTTTTGCGCTCTGGAGTTAATATTTAAAAAAACAGTTGCTTAACAGCAGTCTTTCTAACCTTATGCATATTATCTAGCTAGCCCCTTATTTTCTCTTTAGCACTCTGCATTTGCGCCTGTTCAGTTAAGTTTAACATTTGTCAGTCTCTGTAAATAATCACTGTTACTTTTTCACCATATTTCTTTTTCTTGTATTTCTACCCTGTTTTTAAACTCTACTTTCATTTTTCCCACTCCCTAGAATTATTTTCTGAACAAAATTTCTATCTTCCCTAATAACTCATGAATAATTTCCATAACCCGTTCCTTAAATTCTTCTCTGTTTAACATGTAGGTGATGAAGGCCCAATGTCTCATTTTTTATTTCATTACTTTGCATTTTTATTTTAGTTATTATTGGCGCTGAAATAGTTATTGAATGTGTATTAGAACTTTCAATTAAATGCACATGTACCTGTGAAGGGTCTATATTAGAACACCGAACATTTAAAATGTCGAGGGTTCTAATATCGACCCGTTTTTTAGCGAATGCCGAAAATATCGAAGAAACAGAAAACCAAATTTTTTCCTAGGGAAAGAATTCAGTTGTCCGTTTCTGTTGCTTCGGTATTTTCAGTGCTCTGGTGGAAAGTTACGAGTCGGGTTCAGGTAAGTGCGCGATTGTGTGAACGTGAGGGTTAGGGCAGGGTAGGTGAGTTAGGGTTAGGGCACGGGTGAGGTGACTGTGCGATAGTGATGGACCTTAGGGTTATGGTTTGGGTTAAGGTAAGTGGATAGTTAGTGGTGTATGTATAGTTTAGTGTAGGGTTGGGTGTAATACTTTAGGTGTATGTGTGTGGATTGCTGTTTCTTTGGTGTGCTTGTGTTGTGTGTATGTGTTTTGGAACAGCAAATTTGTTCCCTAGGAAAAAATTTGTTGTTCTGAATGTTCAATGTTCAGTATTTTTGATTGGTAGGGTTCGATATTAGAACACTCGACATTTTGAATGTTCGGTGTTCTAATATAGACCCCCTGTGAAGCATAATTTCTGTTTTTGTACCCTGTGGAATAATATGTAAATTCTGTCCAAGCTCCTACTACTGAATTCACATCTTCCATACCAAATATTTTCAGAATTTATTTTCAAAAATCTAATCTCTTTTGTTATATTTTCCCTTCTATGCACCCCAGATAAGGCCTCACTGTTGCAAATAAAACTACAGTCCCCACCTGTAAGTAATATTCCCTACTGAAAGCTGATTATTTTTCCCAGATTCTTTTAAGCTCCATTGTAGCAGTTTTAGGTGGAATATAAATATATGCCAGTGTAATCCTCCTCCCTTGCCATTACCCTTTACTACTACAAATCTAACATTATTATCTTATTTTTCTACTTCTATAACTTTTGGAGCTCTTGTAGCAATTAATGTAAGTACTCCCCTTTTCCTCTGGCCCAGATATTCTTCTGAGTAACCATCCTGAAATCCTTTCCTTATCAAATTCACACGTTCATTTCTTTACAAATGTGACTCCTGTAGCAAAGCTATTTGTAGTCTGCATTTCTTAATGTAGTTCACTACTCCTTTCTCTTTTGTAAATATCTGTGAGAATGTTCACATTCAATGATAATGTGGAAACTGTTGCCATTATAAGAAGTTATTATTCTCACGTTATGTATCACAGATTTTTTTTAATGTCTAGTGTCAGCTTTTGTGTTACATGCATACACTAATGTTTGGCAGGTTGTTCTTTTATACAGTTGATTCTTGTCTTATCCATTTGAACCTATGTCATATCTTGCATAACTTTTTTATTTTAATGAAAACCCCAAACAAATAAACACCCAGGGAACATCCTTGTAACCTATTAACTTAATACAAACACACAAAACAATGTGCATCTTCAAATAATGAGTTTAACCCTCCTAATAGGAACAATTGCCACAGATTGACAGCTACACTCATAGGCTTTAATTGACCTATAATTAAGGTTGGCCATGCTAAGATGCATGGTACAGCCGGTGCTTCTTCTTACCTTAAGTCCTGTCTGTTTTTATCTTAGCTTTATTCCTCTACCAGCTGTAGAAAACAATTTGAGCGTTTTAAGAATGCTTTTTTGTATTGGCTAAAAGATGATGCTTTCTGTTTTATTGCCTGTTATTAGAGTGTCTCCATAGAAACATGAGAACCAGATATGCAGTTGCATTCAGCTACAAGCTTTTCATGTTGCACTGTGAACATTTATTTGCCAAAGGAAATTTTTCTATTACATTTAGTGTGCTTTTATTTATTTGTTTCTACTTGAAACTTGTTAGATCAAGCTAGGGACCTTAAATTCAGTTATTTCCCCATACAAAAGCAAGGGAAAGCATATCAATTTTACTTATATCATGATCTATATACAATTACAACCTGTCACGTCAATAACATAAGATTATGGCCTATTATCTTTCATGCTTTTGTCCATGCTTTCTTCTCTTTTTATATTGCAGTGCCTACATTTCTTTAAACTAAACAAGAAGGAAGATAGAAAAGGAAAAAAGGGCACCTGTTTACATTAGTATCCCTGTCACACACAAAAATAACTGAAAATGCTTTACTATATAACATGCAGTATATGTCACGTTTTATAAAAAATACAGTTAAGAACAAAACTCTTCCATCTCCTTAATGTTCTTCTAAACATTAATGACAATAACAAGGGCATATGCTTTGGAGTCCCCTACAAGTTTAACAAAGTTAAAAGTCCAAAACTTCTTGGTTTTCTCATTCCGCCATATTTCACAAATATGATTAATACTTTGTAATCCCACATTTATTCATTAATTTCCGAGTTGCTGGTTTTCTTCCTTTTGATCTCCCATTTCCCAACTATGGTCCCTGGTTAATTTCCGACATACTCCTGGTTCTTCTAGTCAACTCCTGTACTTTTCTGTGACTCAAGCATTTTCCATTGGAATATTAGAAAAAAATTTCCTTGAATAAGAAACAGAATCCCCTTCTGTTTGATATTTCATGTTTTGTTGGACAAACTTTTGTACTTCCTCCTTAGCATATTCTACATAAAAAAATTACTTTGACCCTCCTGGAAAAAAATATTCTGAAGATAGCTAGATACAGCAGCTTGAATCTACACCTGCCTCTTGACATTAATGATTGCTGGAATAAATGTATTCCTCTTCTGCTGGGTGTACAGTGGGTAATCATTTTCTACCAACATTCTAATGTCTCCCACTTTTAGTACTTCGTCCTTCTTGCCACAATTTTGTCAGAATCAACTCCTTTTGCTGCTAGGATTGTATCTTTACTATTTAAGGTCTAGGTTGCTTTCTCGTAGCCTAGTTTGGAGCATACACATGATGTGCCCTTTCAACTCCTGCTGTGGAATACATGTCCAGTTGCTTATTTGTGCTTTCATAAAGTTAATACAGTCTGTTCCTTCTAGTTTCCCTGGTACAGCAGAATATTTTAGGTTTTTCCCTATGTGCTATGTCTTCTAATTCTTCCATTTTTTGAAACATTTCTTGTTGAGCACAGCCTCATACTTGTATAGCCTTTTCTTCATTTCATCCTCTGATTTTTTTGCAATTGTATCAGCTGATCTGAATTATTGTTTAAAGCTTCTTTCATTTTTTTTCCAGGCTTTTGTTATTTAAGTTGATGTACTCCTTCACTGTTTCATTTATTTTAATCAGCTCTGAGCACATGTGACTTTTCCCCCTCTAGATTACTGGAAGTCATGTCTTAATACCAAAACTGGAGCTTGAACTGCATTTTGCTGAACAGCTGCAGGATTTTCCCAACCAGTGTTTTCTCCTCACCTTTTGTGGTTGATTTTCTTTCAGGTTCTCTAAATTTCTTCTTTGCTGGCTTGCAGACCATGCACAGACTAGCCAGTAACTGAAATTTAGCCAAAAAGACAAATTCAGTAGCTCTGTTTTCTGAGTTTCTGTTTTCACATTGGGAGAGTTGAAATTAAGCTGTTAACACACTGTGCAGTCACGTTGGAAGTTGCTTGAGTTATATTTTGATATGCAAAATGGAAATTGTGTCTTTTGTACTACATTGGTATATTATCAGGGCTTTTGGTTTTAGTAGCTTTAGTGACTATCTACACTCCTCTCCCCAAAAGCCATTTGTAGTGGGATGATGGGAAGCAGACATGAAGTGGTTATTGCATTTTTATTTGTGATGGTTTTGTACTCTTCTGAGGCAAATTGGTGTGAAGTGATCTTTATATAGTAGATCATTCTAGGTAAGTGCTGTTTATAATGATGTAGTGCTCTTATTTGTGAGTGGATATGTGCAAATGACTTCTTGGCACAGGAAATGTGCTTCTAAACCGTTATAGAGATTCCGTGAACAGTTTTGTGAAATCAGCATAGATATGCTTGCTTGGTGCTGATGACTTCTCCCAAGAGTGCATTTGGTAAATTTTGGACCTTTAGTAATCCATACATATTTCCAACTGTATCCTGACTTTACTTGTCTATAATAGTCATTATATGAAAATCTGAGCAAGCATTTTCAGTTTCACATTTCCCATTTGCCATTCATGTGTACTTAGCAGCCTGGTATATAACCTGAAAGGAATTCATGTTTGGCACTAGAGAATACAGTTTTATTGACATCTGGACAGCTTCCCATCCTTATTAAAAGTGCAGGATACAAAAAGTCATCATCTTCCGGCTATCCTTTTACAAGTTCTTATACTCTAGGCAGTATTGACTACTCCTTCTATTCCTTTGGATAAGGTCATTTGTTGGTGGTAATGCTTCATGTTATCACTACAATGCATATCTAATGGATCGGTCATCCTGGGCTCCTCTGTTGCCTTATATGGTAAATGTGAATAAAAAATGACAGACCTCACTTACCTGTCTACAAATTATGAATATGCAGCTTTTTTCCCATTGGCTAAAAGATAATGTTTTCTGTTTTATTGCCTCTATGTCTCCATAGAAACAAAGCATTGTCAGGGTTCTGCTGTCATCACTGACACCCCCTTTTTGTGTTGGCATGTGCAGGCGTAGTGGTTGAAACTTACTGAGTAAGGAAAAAGAATTACCCCTACGCAAGTCTGTAAAATTAACAGTCCTAATCTGGATCACTTGGTAACATGTGTACCTCTCAGTCAGAAGGTTAGGGGGTACAAATTGGGAGGTGGGATTAAGCCCATACTAAAAAAAAAAACACTTAACATTTGAATGCAACATTAAAAAGAGGGCTGTGGTATTTGGATAAGATGTTAAACACCAGTCCCTTCATTTGTTTAGGTGCTAATGACTTCAGATTGGATATCCAGCTGGAAGCAAAGGGACCTGTGCACTGTTCATAAAGAAGCACTGATATTCCCAGTGCCCCAGAAGAAATGTGTCTTCAAAAAATGTTGTTTTACTTCATATCCCAAGCTATGTGTAGGTGCTCATGCGTGTTCTTCTTGTTGCAATAAGTTCTGTCATATTACTAGCAAAATGGGAGCAATATTAAACCAAACCTGAGATTAAGATAGAATAATTAATTGTATTTGAATTTACATGCCTACCAGTGCAAGTTTATTGAAAGTTAAATGAAAGCGCTGATTGTTCATAGTTTTGTACTAAGCTAACTGCCCTTGCGAGCCATTTTAAGCCTAGCCAATTATCCCTTGTGAGACTCAAACCCTGCACCTTGTGTTTGTAAGGCAAACACCTTAGCCATTAAGCCACCCTCCCAACCCTGACTGTCTGACATAAGGTTGGCTTAACAGCATTGTATAAACATATAACTATAAAATAGTTGTATCAGCAATCAGTGCTAAAATAACAAGTGTGCCATGCATGGGGATTGCACAGTATGTAAAAATTAAAATGTGGTAAGCAGTAAAAATGTGTTCTACAGAAAATAACTAAGCATTATTTATTTAGACATTTTTATTTCCTTAACCATGAATGCCCATTGGAGTTCACCTTTAACTTGCAGACACAAGGAGCAAGCAAAAAAAGTGTAAGGCATGTAACAGTAACACAGGAAAAGTTGAACAGGTATTTCATACTGCATAGTAACATGCACTGAGGCTGAAATATGTTACAGAAAAAAATATGGCAGCGTTAACTATGAATCAAGTTCTGTCATTTGTTCTTTTAGCGTATATGGAAGTAAACTGGGAAACAGTAAGTAGGGTAGATTTTATCAACTATAGTGCTGGAAACGCACAGAGGAAAGCAGTAGATAGCTATCTTCAAATTGTTTTGGAGTTCATTGTTCTAAAGTAGTGTCTTTATTGTGTGTGTGTGTGTGTGTGTGTGTGTGTGTGTGTGTGTGTGTGTGTGTGTGTGTGTGCGTGTGTGTGCATGTGTGTGTCTCTGTCTGTGTGAGACTTGCTTTTGGACCAGAAAGCTGTAGGTTTTATTCTGTCACAAGGCTGTTGGATTAATATTCCAGTACTGACACTCTAGTGCAGTATAAAGGGGTGATGCACGCTTCTGTGTGCCAAATTTGGATGAGAAGTTAAATCAAGGTCCCAGCTGCCTGACCTGTTGGTAACTTAGGTGAATGTAAAAGATCCCATAGCACTTATCAAATTTCCCCTAGTCAGTAAAAATACTACCCTTGAACAGAGGCCATTGAACTACAAGGACCATTGGTACAAGCATGTCTGAGTACAGATGTGTGAGAACACTCTTGTGTGTATGCATTTGCATGTGGGTGAATATGCTTTGTGTGTGTGTGTGTGTGTGTGTGTGTGTGTGTGTGTGTGTGTGTGTGTGTGTGTGTGTGTGTGTGTGTGTGTGTGTGTGTGTGTCTGTATATACAATAAGGGATCTCCTTTACATGATTGAATTTTCACTTACCTGATACTTAAAATGACGAGATGACTTTGCTGAAAATTACTTTCTTGAATTCTCGGATCACCAGAATTGTACTCCAGGAAAGGAAACACTTGGCCATCATGGTGAACTTTGCCTTTTTCCCCACTGTAATGCGATCATACTGCGGTGGTGGTGCTGCGGTAGTGTTGTCGCCTCACAGTTAGACATTGCCCGTTCGATTCTCAGTTAGAGCGTCTTCTGTGTGGCGACATGCGTGAATGGGCATTCCTTCATTGAAGGTTGTACGTTAGGCCCGGCAAGCCAGTACGTAAAAATCTACTGCCAATCATTAGCAGACCGGAGTTCCGCTGTGGCGACCCCTAACCGGGAAAAGCCGAAAGACACAAACAAACAAATGCAATCTCAGAGTAGGTATATTTAGTTGGGGGGGGGGGATGTGTGAAGCAAAGCCCCCACACTTGGGTGGGTTTGATTTGCTTTGGTTTGTTTATTTTGCTGTGGTGGTCAAGTGGTTCCTTTCCCGGAGTAAAATTGTGGTAATCCGAGTGTTTGTGAAAGTAAATTTTCAGCAAAGTTGTCTTGTCCTTTTAAGCTTCGTGTAAGTGAAAGTTTGATTGTGTGAAGTAGATCCACAATAAGTATCTATGTGTGAATGTGCATAGTTGTATCTGTGTATACATATGTTTGTTTGTCTGTGTGTGTGTGTGTGTGTGTGTGTGTGTGTGTGTGTGTGGGCGTGTTCGCGTCCATGTCTGTACTGACTTGCATTAACTCTTATTTACATATTCTTTTGGTTATCAGGTAAGGCCTCCTAACCCTCAGCACATTTAAACACGTGGCCTCACAGCAACTTCCTCAGTTACATTTCACTTTGGAAGTGATTACATGTTCACACTTGATGCTTAAGTGACTTTTTTTCAATCAGAGGTTGTAGAAACCAAGCCATCATTTGCTTAACTGCAGCTGGTTTGTAGATTATTGCATTAATCTAAGCTCTGCTTCAAGCCCACTGAAACAGTTGTGTCTCAATTCAGAAAACGTTGACAAAAACACAATAAATGATATCAGGTTGCAGTTGTCATGCCTGAAATTCAGGCCCTGATTGAAGGAACCCATTTAAAATGTACGAGATTGAAAGAAAAATGCACACTTTTACTCCAGCAATGTTTTTTTTTATTATGTTTTTTTTCATTGGCAGTGGTATAAAAAGTGTCCAGTACACTTAGTATTGATGGAGTCAACTGCAGCTTCAAAAAGTACATTTAAGAAATGTAAGAATATGTCATTACAGAAGTACAAATTTATTCTGATAGGCAGCTTCATGCTGAAAGTTATAAAATATCAATGTCCAAATGAAGTTGGAATGATCTTGAGGGTGTTGTGAGCCCTTGTGTAACACATGCAATACATGCAGTGTTTACAATTTTTCCCCCATTTTATCAGAAATGATTTTTTGAGTTTTGACTGTTTTTAAAATAGTGGAGAAGTAGTAATAGGAAAACTGTCTCCTGCTGTTCATTTTGCAAACTTTGACCAGTGTCGTCAAGATACCAGGTTGCAAAAAATCAGAAGTGCTTGGGATGTACAAAACAATGTCTGTTTGACTGGATTGCTGAGAAATATTCAGCACAGCTAATATGCTTAGAGTCAGAGATGTTAAGCTTGTCACAGACGATTACTGGTGTTTTGGAATTGGTTTAGTTAACTCGTTCCCTACGGTACAGCTGTTTTGAGTATGCGCTTTTAACTCCCAGTGGGCGTGGCTTAAGCCTTTAAAAAATGAAGTTATCACCTTACACTTCTAGAAAATACTCATTGAGTGAGGTCAAATATCAATACAGTTTTGTTTGCCATCACATAGCTTCAAGACAAAATATCCTGGTTTCTTGTAAGTAACATGGTTTTGGAATTATTAATGCAAATATGAACAATCAATATTTGACACTTAGAGGTGTCAGTAGGAGTTAACTGCAAAAGACGCCTGGAGGAGCACTCGGTTATAATGAGCTAAGCACCGTTCTTAGTAAATGGCCGTGATGGAATTACGGTAAACGTTTCCAGATAATTGCAGAGCAGTATGAATTTGAAAGCATCTTGTAAGGTAATTGCGCTTCTTTTCTTTAGAAATGCATATGCATGTGTGAATGGAGTGGTAAAGGATTTAGGAAATGTAGCATTTTAATTAGAGGAGATGTTTTTGTTTGTATTATACAGCAACAGACATACATCAGTAGGTCTCCGTTGCTTTCAGCATAGCCCTTTTTAGATGGACTTATTATTTGCTAGAGCTATGACTTCTAACAAAACTAGCAATATTAAAATTTTACTTCCTATTTCCAGGCAGAGTTATGTAATGTGGTTACTACAAATCATCAATATCAAAATTTAGATTCCCTTATCGTATCAAATAAAAAAGATAAATTTCTTGTTCATGCAGGGAAATTATTGCAAATTTATTTTAGCATTTTGCTTAATTAAAGAAAGAAACTTTGCCTGAACCTCATAAATCATTTGTTTAAGTCTCCAGCATTCAGTACATTATTTTCAGTTTTAAGCAAGATAAAAATATACTTTTGTTAAAATAAAATAAAAATAAGCCACAACAGGAGTGCTGATCTTAAGCATAATTTTTTTTTTATGTTGTAAAAGAAACACAAAATATGTTTATACAGGCTTCTTTTTAGCTGCTTGATAACATTTTGCTTGAGATCAGTTGCTCAAGTCATTGTTGGCAGTTTTTTTTTTTGCCTTTAGGAGTGATATTTGTGGGCTTTAAGCTTGTTACAGTTTTAAGTGCTGTGAAATCATGGACTGTCAAAGAAAGTGTGAGGCTTTTTTAATCATTGTTCTTTCTCCATGTTTCAGTAACCTTAGAGTAAGAATGTAAAAGATAGGGGGTGCAGGGGGGTGTACATGCATATGATCGACCAGTGGATGGTCGAGTGGGTATGGCCGAAAGGAGTGCAGCAACATCTCAAAAATGCAATTGCAAGTGTTGCGAATCGTAAAATCCCATCCCCTTTTTGACCCATGTTAGCCCTCATTTTAGGGTGTAGAGCAGTCTGAAATGTCGATTTTGGTGTTTTTACAACATTCCGACCATTTGGCATTACGGGATTCACGGAGAAAAGTTGGTAAAATGTATGTTCGAGCAATGAGAGCCCGACCATATGAATGTAAACCGGTGCAGGGGAGCTTGCTTCCCATTAATTTTTGCCTGCACTTGCATGAATGTACAAATTTGTAAAGAAAGGCATATAGGTGGTTTATGTATCTTATGCACTGAAACTGAGTTCTTTAGAGCAATTACACTTCAGTCTGACTGAGTGGAAACGCATAATCATCTGAGGCAATGAAAGTGTTTATATAAAAATATGTACATGCATTCACAGTACATTCTTTGTTAACATTTGATGTCATAAAGGTCAGTTACCTGTCAGAGTAAAGAAGTAAAGAAATTGGTGCCTCCCACTGTCTGCAGGCTGCGGACAAGGTGGCCAAACATAACAGGACTTTGGGTAAACAAAGTCCTTCCTCTTTGTTTCCTAGTAAGAATCTACCTTAATAACATTTTTACAGTTTTTCTTATAATCCAAAAAAAAAAATTAATAATAAACTTAACAAATATCAGCTCTGCTTTGGCTTGGCTGCACTGAAAGACAAATCTGTGTTGCTGGTGTAGAAGTCCCAAATTTCTTTTTGCTTAACTAATGCTGGAAGGCTTTGCTGATATGATGCTTTTGTTGTTAGCCATTTATCCAAATGCCAGTTGTTTACCGTTTTCAAAGATACCAAATGTGTTTTTCTTTGTTCTTAAAACTATGAGTGAATCTTAATTCTTAGTCAAGAATGTCAGTGCCCAAAAATATCAAGTGTTGAAACAGATAAGATAGTTCTCTAAAACAAAAGCAAGCAATACAGACACAAAAGCTGTAACTTTGAATGTCTTTGATGATGCCTTAATGATAGCTGTCTGCTTTTTACTTAAAAAGGCTTTCTTGCATAGATTAATTTTCATATTTCTACTCTCATCTTAATATAAGACTAATTACATTTTGTCACCAGTAATGACATGCTACATAATACTCTTTGATGCACTTTGAATAAAAGATAATTGCGCTTTGCTTTGCATGTTGATTTGCACGCAGAGAAGTTAATCTAAAGTCAAGTGTCAGTGTGAAGGTATAGCCTTAAGGTCACAGAATGAAAATTGATGGGGTTTTTTTTTTTTTTTTACTTACTGAAATGAAAAGTACCTGGTTGCTACTATCCACACTCTAGTTTTTATACATCTCAACCTCTTAGCACAAAAAAATCTGGATAAAGTCAAACATAATGTGGGGATGAAGGCCAAAAAAAAAAATAGGGACAGATTTTAAATATTGCTCTTAAAAACTTAGAAAGTTGCTAAAATAACAGGTTTTGTGATAGCATGGTTTTTCTCTGAAGAATATGACATGTGAAACTTAACTATATGTCATTACTTAGTGACTTCAATGCTCACTGATTTTCCAGAAAATCACAGATTTTATTAGGAACATACCAAAAATCTGAGGCAAAAATCTGGACATTCTGAAAGAAATCTGAATAGTTGAGAGGTATGCCGCGTATGTAGTTCATGTAGTACTTACTGCATGGTTTTGAACACTTCACCTACATGGGAATGTCTAATTCAAAACATAGTCTATTAAATTCATATTACAGTAGACATTTTCAAATTTGGTGCAAGAGTTACAGATTCTCAGTATCAAAGTAGTGACTTTAAAGTGTGATAAAATATGTGGATGTCCACATATGCACTGCACACCTTGTCGTAGACGTAAATTTGATTTATCTACTAGCCACCCTTTGATTGAAATACCCAGAATGTTTTATAGGTGGCATTATTCACTAAAATGAAAATTTGAAACTGGTTTGCCACCTCTTTTTTGTCCTGTGAGCTCAAAACGTTTGTTCTCCGAACCCCGCGTAATGTTCTCAGAGCTACCACATGCTAGAGACATAGTTTCCCTTAAAGAGACTACAGTCATGCTGTTGTGTTTCCTGTCTCCATTTCCGGGGGGGGGGGTTGTCTGTGGTTCACCTATTCTGCATTTTCTGTTTTAATTTTCTACAACCCATCACTCAATGTAGATGAAACCTTTTCCCCTCTATACCCTTGTCTATATTTGCTGCTGTGTATAACAGCTGTTTCCTTCAGTCTCTGTCTCCTATCAACCCTGATGATTGTATTAAAATGCCATAATAAGTCCATGTCTTTGTTCAAATCCTAAGTTATATTTTAATTCTGATAAGCTGTGTGTGATAGCAAATCGTAACTGACAATCTGTTGTAGTTTCTATTGTGTTACCTTTTGCACCATAATTGTTTTTGTACATTTCATTGTATTGTGGTGCTTTTCTCCCCAGGTCTCCACTGAGAAGGGGCTCTATTGTCCAGTTGGAGTATCTTGGTTACTAAATGTAAAATACAATAAAGTAAATAAAATAAATACTGAGTGCATTGTTGTTATCCATGTGTCTGGTAGTTGTTTACCTTGTTTCCCTTTGGTCCAGATCAGTTTGAATTAGACAATTCCTTCCCACAGGCCTTTTTCTCAAGAATTGTTCTGCCATGATGTTTCCAGCTTCACAGCACAGTGATAAGTAAGGCCTTTGAATACTCCTTGTATATGCCAGTTGAGATGAAGAGTCCCTCCTTTGCTAGTAGAAAGGCCATGACAGCTTTGACAACTGCAGGTTGTGTGGTTCCCAAGTGTCTGAGTTAAACAGTTATTTTGTCACAAGGATGGCAGACAGTGTCGGTTCAAGTTGGAAAGCCATCTGTTGCCATTTTTTTTTTCTCATTTGTTAGGTTTTCACTGGCAAAAGTGTCTGCTCTTTTAGATTTTACAAGTTTTCATTCCTACTAGGCCTGTCTGCATTTTTGAAATAAATGTCTTTGTTCCTCTGCAAGTCATCTGTTGATTGCAGGGTACCATTTCTATTTCATTACTGTGTGGATCTGCACTCTTCCTTCCTGAGCTCCTAGGCCATTCTCTCTGACCCATCCATCAGTGGCTAGTTGGATGTATAGAGTTATTGGTTCTTTACCTGTTTACATTTCACTATCCAAAAGACCGCCTAGTAAGTTGACATCAGTTACTGTTCAAGTGGTGAGAGATGCCTTGCACACCCTGTTAACTCACTAAAGCCGACACAGTTGATCACACTCTGTGACTAATTACTTTTGGTCTTCTACTTCTGAGGGAGGCCTTGTCCTTTTCAAGCTGATAGTACTTAAAAGGCAGACCACTGAATGCTGTTGTCCCACTGTAATTTAACTGCAGTACTGAATTTCCAGTGTTGCAATTAAGCATATTGTGAGAAATTTACTTCAGCTGAACAAGAACTATAATAAGCTGGCTTTCCTGCTCATTTGAAAAGATTTTCTCACATTTAATTTTTCTTTTAACTTTCAGCACTACAAAGTTGCTGTTCGTGCTTGTAGCCAGTGACATCCAATTAACTAACTGTTGGTAGGTATTAGTGATCTAACTTTCTGGACCAAAAACTGATTGTTTAAGCTGCTGTAAGTTTAAGGAGGCCACTCCATTGCTCAGAGGCACTGTTATTTTGAATGCTTTTCTAGGTATTATAGTTCTAGGCCCTGGTATGGAAGAAAAGCTTCCTTAGCACTCTTGAAGCCAGCTTTCTGTTTTGCTCCCATGATGAACGTTACCTTCATTCTTATTACTGTAGGAAGGGGTCATTATGTGAGACTTGGTAGGGTATGAGTAATCTCCAGAAGTCCATCATCTAATAAACGACTGGGCATCTTTCTTGGATTCAGATTCTTTTAGTCACTGACTTGATCCAGTTCTGAAGTATTCTGTTTTTTGGGCCTGTGTGTATCATATAAAAAAAAATAGTTAATTTTGTTGGCAGGCCTTGTAACTTACCTAAGTTGACTTCCTAAGGCCATGTAACTTACCTAAGTTGATTTCCTAAGGCCATGTAACTTACCTAAGTTGATTTCCTACAGCCTTGTAACTTACCTAAGTTGATTTCCTAAGGCCGTGTAACTTACCTAAGTTGACTTCCTAAGGCCGTGTAACTTACCTAATTGATTTCCTAAGGCCGTGTAACTTACCCAAGTTGACTTCCTAAGGCCTTGTAACTTACCTAAGTTGACTTCCTAAGGCCGTGTAACTTACCTAAGTTGATTTCCTAAGGCCGTGTAACTTACCTAAGTTGATTTCCTAAGGCCGTGTAACTTACCTAAGTTGATTTCCTAAAGCCTTGTAACTTACCTAAGTTGATTTCCTAAGGCCTTGTAACTTACCTAAGTTGACTTCCTAAGGCCGTGTAACTTACCTAAGTTGACTTCCTAAGGCCTTGTAACTTACCTAAGTTGATTTCCTAAGGCCGTGTAACTTACCTAAGTTGATTTCCTAAAGCCTTGTAACTTACCTAAGTTGATTTCCTAAGGCCGTGTAACTTACCTAAGTTGATTTCCTAAAGCCTTGTAACTTACCTAAGTTGATTTCCTAAGGCCGTGTAACTTACCTAAGTTGACTTCCTAAGGCTGTGTAACTTACCTAAGTTGATTTCCTAAGGCTGTGTAACTTACCTAAGTTGATTTCCTAAAGCCTTGTAACTTACCTAAGTTGATTTCCTAAGACCGTGTAACTTACCTAAGTTGACTTCCTAAGGCCGTGTAACTTACGTAAGTTGATTTCCTAAGGCTGTGTAACTTACCTAAGTTGATTTCCTAAAGCCTTGTAACTTACCTAAGTTGATTTCTAAGGCCGTGTAACTTACCTAAGTTGATTTCCTAAAGCCGTGTAACTTACCTAAGTTGATTTCCTAAAGCCTTGTAACTTACCTAAGTTGATTTCCTAAGGCCGTGTTACTTACCTAAGTTGATTTCCTAAAGCCTTGTAACTTACCTAAGTTGATTTCCTAAGGCCGTGTAACTTACCTAAGTTGACTTCCTAAGGCCTTGTAACTTACCTAAGTTGATTTCCTAAGGCTGTGTAACTTACCTAAGTTGATTTCCTAAAGCCTTGTAACTTACCTAAGTTGATTTCCTAAGACCGTGTAACTTACCTAAGTTGACTTCCTAAGGCCGTGTAACTTACGTAAGTTGATTTCCTAAGGCTGTGTAACTTACCTAAGTTGATTTCCTAAAGCCTTGTAACTTACCTAAGTTGATTTCCTAAGGCCGTGTAACTTACCTAAGTTGATTTCCTAAGGCCGTGTAACTTACCTAAGTTGATTTCCTAAAGCCTTGTAACTTACCTAAGTTGATTTCCTAAGGCCATGTTACTTACCTAAGTTGATTTCCTAAAGCCTTGTAACTTACCTAAGTTGATTTCCTAAGGCCGTGTAACTTACCTAAGTTGACTTCCTAAGGCCTTGTAACTTACGTAAGTTGATTTCCTAAGGCTGTGTAACTTACCTAAGTTGATTTCCTAAAGCCTTGTAACTTACCTAAGTTGATTTCCTAAGGCCGTGTAACTTACCTAAGTTGATTTCCTAAGGCCGTGTAACTTACCTAAGTTGATTTCCTAAAGCCTTGTAACTTACCTAAGTTGATTTCCTAAGGCCGTGTTACTTACCTAAGTTGATTTCCTAAAGCCTTGTAACTTACCTAAGTTGATTTCCTAAGGCCGTGTAACTTACCTAAGTTGACTTCCTAAGGCCTTGTAACTTACCTAAGTTGATTTCCTAAGGCTGTGTAACTTACCTAAGTTGATTTCCTAAAGCCTTGTAACTTACCTAAGTTGATTTCCTAAGACCGTGTAACTTACCTAAGTTGACTTCCTAAGGCCGTGTAACTTACGTAAGTTGATTTCCTAAGGCCGTGTAACTTACCTAAGTTGATTTCCTAAAGCCTTGTAACTTACCTAAGTTGATTTCCTAAGGCCGTGTAACTTACCTAAGTTGATTTCCTAAGGCCGTGTAACTTACCTAAGTTGATTTCCTAAAGCCTTGTAACTTACCTAAGTTGATTTCCTAAGGCCGTGTTACTTACCTAAGTTGATTTCCTAAAGCCTTGCAAGTTACCTAAGTTGATTTCCTAAGGCCGTGTAACTTACCTAAGTTGACTTCCTAAGGCCTTGTAACTTACCTAAGTTGATTTCCTAAGGCTGTGTAACTTACCTAAGTTGATTTCCTAAAGCCTTGTAACTTACCTAAGTTGATTTCCTAAGACCGTGTAACTTACCTAAGTTGATTTCCTAAGGCCGTGTAACTTACCTAAGTTGATTTCCTAAAGCCGTGTAACTTACCTAAGTTGATTTCCCAGCCTTTCCATTGCACCTGACTCACCTGTTTGGGCAGAGCTTGTTTCACAGCCTGTTTTCAGTAGTTGTTAGCATTATGCCAGCAGGGCAATGAAAATATTCTGTCCATGCAAGAGTAAGAAACTGAGGCAAATTCCTAGTTAAAGGTCCATGGCACGTGGTAGGACTGTGCAGATGCCCTTATGCCAACACCTGAAAATGTACTTCTTTCTGTGTAAAGGCAGCCTGGTCTTGTGACTTTGAGCTAATAGATATTGAAAAGAAACCATTTGCAAGAATAATAGCTGCATCTCAGTCGTCCCAGTGGTCAAGCAGGGTAGCCATATCAGGAGGGGCAGCAGGAAGCTTAAGTGACTGTCTCTTCTGACATTCTGTAATCTGTAGTCATCCTCTAAGATCCATCACACAGGTCATGCAGAGATACTAAAGGTACTAAAAATATGAACCTTCAGAAGTTTCCCACTAGGCTTCAGTTTCCTTTTTTTTAAAACACCTTTATTGAATTATCACTTGTGACATAGGCACATTTACATTTGTATAAAAATAATCAAACTGCATTAACAAGTTAAAATTAACAAACATTATGCTTCACATATATTGCTATATGTCATATAACCTAAGCAACATTATAACCCTCTGGCTGTCTGTACCATTTGATGTTAAAGTGTCCCTTCCATTTGAAAATGTTCTGATCTACACCATGGTGTATGGTTGGTGCTTTTAGTGACTGGAATGTTAGGGGTGCCAGTTTTGCAGAAGACACTTTCAGCTCTTCGTGTACAAAGCTTCATAAGTTTGATTTTTAATCACAGGCCGTAAAGTGCCTTTGGCTTCAGTGAGTTCAGCAAAGGTAGAATGTGTTGTGCGCATTTTAGCATCTATGGATGCATGCCATCCTGCCCTGCATCCTTGAACTTTAATGGACACACAACATGCTATCCCTTTGTTGAGGTCGTCAAGGTCAAAAGATTCTTTAAAGACTCAGTGGTTAAAAATCAAATTAACAATGGATTTACAAAAAGATTTAAAAGCGTTTTCTGGTGAAACCAGCACCTGTGACATTCCATTCACTAAAGGCATGGCATGCCATGAAGTAGTTACGAACTGCAAAGAAACCCCTGAAAAATTCTTTTGTTGTTGTTGTTCAATTTCATGTCATGTCCACATATTAAAAACCTTTGCCACTGGCTCTGTGGATCTTGTAATAAACAAAACATTTTTTTCCAAAGCTAAGTGCACTCCATTCTGTTTGTAGTGTCTTGCATATCAGAACATCAGTGCTAATGATAAACTATGGAATATTAGATATTAACAGAATCGCCCTAAAATCTGGTCCCTATCCAGTAACTAGCTTCTGGCACACTGTCTTTGCAGGAGATTATATGTCACAATCCCTGACGACTTGTTTGAAGAGACCGGGCTTCCCTCTTATAAATGTTACCTTTGACCTGGCATTATGTAAGGGAAAGAAAGACTGAATGAGAACAGAGTCCTTTTTTATATAATGACACTATTTTAGAAAGGTAAGATGTTTTTTAAATAGTGATATTGTGTGATAATACACAGTAATAGGTTTATGGGTAATTTATATTTTGCCCATGTTCAGAGGCTGTTCTTTGGTCATTATACCAGTGCCCTCATAACTAAATAGTATCCACCCTAGGTAAAATATGAACTACCCACTTGATGCCATGATGTATTGCTACATTATACTGTATTGGGTATGTAACTGAAACACGCTAAAAGAAAAATCTAGCAAAGCTACAATTTCCACTGTGTGATACCGTAAACCTCTTGAATAAGAGGCAACATGGGATATATGTAAATTACCCTTTAAGGATATCAGGTGTTTCAGCTAAATGGCAATTCTGAATGTCCATGATTTTTTCTTTTACTTTTACTTTTAAGTCTTTTTATGGACAATTTCAGGCCAATAAATCCAAACCCCTCTAGTTGTGGACATGCATGTTTCTGCGTTCTTATGACATCATCAGCACAGCATAACTGAAGCAACATCATCATGGCATGGTTTAAAAGTGACATTTTTTTTATAATTTACCTCAGTCAGTATACATTTTTGGATCATGTATTTGATTTGAGTAGATGTTAGGCTGTCTTGAAGGAAAGTCCTAATACAATTAAATGCCTTTCTTACAGTAGTATCTGTATCTCTGAGAGTCGGATAACATCTGAGAAAGTTTGTTAATTAACATTAACTTGATTTCTTTGTTAAATATGGCCAAGCTTTGTTGCCCAAACCTTTAGACAAGTTCTGTAAAGTTATCAAGAAGGAAAAAAAACTAATGCTTTTAACAAAACAATGTAATCTGTGTGTGTGATAAGATAAAGAGAGTACTGTATAGATAGAGAGCAGAGAGTAAAGCTAAACGTTTTCTCTTTATTTTTAACAGAAGATACAGCCTGTGTGAAAATTGACAATCTGACATCTTTAAGCATTTTTTATCCAAATGCCTGAACAATTTTTTTCCGTCATATGATTGAAAGACATGAGACATAAAAATGCCAACACATGCAAACAGTCCCTTTGAGATTTTTTGCCAGTCACACCTGTCAGCATGTCAGCAGCACGTTTAGATTTACACAGAGTGGGAAATACTTCTGCAGTTCAGCATAAGTTAAGCTTCTTCCTGGTGGACTTCACTGCTCTATTGAAATGTCCCTAAGCATACATTTGAGTCATTTTTAAATTTCCAGAATAGTATTTATGAAGAAACTATATCTAAGAGATATGGCAATGTGTTTTTGTGTCAAAATTTGAAGAGAACAGGGTTAAGAGAATTTGTCTGACACCATGTAGAGCACGGGATTTTTTTTTTTATGAGAACTTAACAGGTAGGCAATATGTCAAATATTTAATCCAAACCTTCATGGTTGTTCAATTTTAATGACCATCAAACCATGGACTGTAACAACCTGTTGTATTAATTTACATTTTTAAATCCAAATATTTTGTTGAATGTTTGCTATGTTTCCTTCAAAACTATTATGGTTGCTGCTGTATTTGATACGTTATTGATATTTGCATAGAGTTACTGAGTAACTACCATTTAACAGACGTTTACCTTTTAACCTGCGTTGCTTATAGAGTGCGTCACTATCTGTGGGTCGCTAAAACAGTTTTTCTTTCCCACTGCATATGGATAATACCAAAGCCAGCATGGAATGTAGTTTTTCATTGTCATTGTCATTTATAGGAAAGTAAATAACGTTGAAAATTGTTTTTGGTGGCAGTTCAGTTTCCATAGGCAGGACCTACTTACCTACTTTGTATATAAAGGTAAGTTGTAAAAGTAAAAGGCTAATTCAAGTGATTATAACTTTACTGCAAGTGTATGTAAATACATTAAATCCATCAGTTCATCAATCTACAACACACGGAGTCAGGGTGTCACATCAACAGTAACAGTTGCCTAGAGTGAATGCTCACACCACAGGGTGCCTAGTCCTACAATGGTTGTTCTTCCATACCACGTACATGCATGCTCAGTCACGGCCAGTCAAGTGTATCAGTCCACCTACTGTATGCCTTTGGAATGTGCGAGGAATCCAGAGTACCAGAAGAAACACACGTGGACACTGTGAGAACATGCAGATTACACACAGAAGGCACCCCAGCCGAAAATCAATCCACAGAACCTCCTGTTGTGAGACAACCACACCCACTGTGCCACTGTGCTGCTGGATTATTATTATTATTGTTATTATTATTATTATTATTATTATTAACAATCAGTAAAAATGTTGATCAGTTTTGTGTTCTGATCACCCTCCTCTAGCAAATGCTACTCCTTGTACGGGTATACTTCCTCGAAGTACATATTCATCAAATATGTATTCATCAACAGGTAAACAGCGAAATTCATTACAGAAAAACATGGAATTCTTTCCAGGGTTAGGAACCACTGGCCCTCTAGCACTCCGGAACACACACTGCAGTAAATCAAACCCACCCAAGTGGGGGGCTTCACCCCCCACACTTCCCTAACTATATATACCAACAGCAAGATCACACTATGGTGGGGAAAAGGGCAAAGTTATGGTGATGGCCCAGTGATTCCTAACCATGAGAAAAATTCTGTGCTTCACTGTAATGAATTTCAATGTTTAGCTGTTGATGAATAAGCATTTGATGAATACTTATTTTGAGAAACTAATCTAGACCCGTTTGTACAAGATAGAGACTTCAATGAATACAAAGTGGCTAGTGTTTATGTATGTCTGCATTTTTATACATTAAGTACTTAGCAGAAATGGGTAATACTTAATAAAATGTTCTGATTTCACAGGGAAGGCAAACTCTGGACTGAAAGTTAAAGTTGGAGTGTAATAAATTGAGGTCTCATATAATTAGGAATGTAAATATAAAGAAAAATTAAGACCTAGTTGGATGGGTGTCTGGCATTGAGAGTCACTGGATATAAATTGTAGGGACCTTCTAGCGTTATGATACTGAAATCAGAAGTTGGGTGAAACGTTTGGCGGTGAAAATGGAAGCAGTACTGCTTAGGCTGTGTTTGCAGTGGAAAAGATAGTTTTAGTGACTACAAAGATCCGAATACACAGTGTAAAGCTAAAGGGATGAGTTAATAAGAATATGAAAATCAGATATACAGCAAAGAAAACAGTAAAACCAGTGTAAAAACAGTGTCTAAATTGTCAGTTTTATCAGATCAGAAATTGTGTAACATGCATGTATTCATTCACCCATCCATTTCCTAAATTTGGCTTCATCCAATTCAGAGATGTACGGAATCTGAGCGTGTTCTGGAAAGTAACTAAGTGTAAGGCAGGAATCAGCTTTTAGTGTGATGCCAGTCCATTGCTGGGTACATGCAGTCCAATGTCCATGTTTACATGCACACCTAGATGGTATTTCCCGTCTGTGGAATAGACTCCCTCTCCATGTCAAGCAGAGTACCTCTCTAGCCCTCTTTAAGAGGAACCTAGATGACTGGATGGGAAACAAAAAATATACCCCTGAGGTCCCACCTGTGTCCCTGCTGGACAGGGGAAACAGGTACTGACGTTGAAGGAACATGGGCGAAGTTCATGGCTAGACTTATAAAGGCCAATAGCCTAGTATCATCCTATGAAACCTATGAACCTACTGTTTCTCCTCCAACTATCACTAAAGAGCAGGTCCGCACTGCACTCCCCAAAGCTAAAACACTGCATTGATGAGTCCTGATAATATCCCAGGATGCCTCCTAAGTAGCTTGAAACACAAACTGTCAAGCCCCACTAGAATCTCTATTTAACTACAGCATCCAGACAGACTTTGTCCCTAGGGAATGGAGGACTGCAGCGGTAATCCCTCTACACAAAGGGAGACCATCAACAGACCCAGGGAACTACAGACCCATAACTTTGATTAGTCTTATATGCAAGTTCATGGAAAGAATTATCCTGGACCTGTTAACAAAGACATGAGAAACCTGCAAACCCTGTATGCATCCCAGTTCAGTAGCATCAAGGGCAGGTCATACCTACTAAACTTGGTGGACTTGTTCGAGAAGGTCAGTAGAGCCATGGACGAGAGCATAATGGTGCATAGTGCCTATCTTGACCTGGCAAAGGTATGTGACACAGTACCTCACTCGGGTGTAATAGACAAACTCACAAATTTAGACATAAATCCCTTTATCACCCGATGGATAGCCAAAGGGCTCACAGATAGGACGCATAATGTTAAGGTGAGGGAATCCATCTCCACCAAGAGGCCTGTTACTAATGGTGTCCCACAGGGCATGGTACTGGGACCTCTTCTGTTTGGAATATACTTCTCTGAAGTCAGGACAAATGTAGATGGCCTTTGATTGGCCAAATCTGTTGACGACTGCAAGCTGAGTGCAGTCATTGAATCCCTCAAAGATATAGATAGCCTCCATGAGGGTCTGACACAGACAAGTAACTGGTCCAAGAACCATGGCCTAAAACTCAGTGCAAAAAAATGTATAATTGTACCTTTTGAGACAATGACCAACCCTGCAAATTACAGCATTGATAACACTCCCCAAGATTGACAGTAACCTGAACTTTGATCATTATGTGTCGATGGTGATGAGAAAATCCTTCAGTGTGGCACAGCTTATATGTAAGGGCATGGCATCTAGATCTAAGGAGATCATAGCCCACTATACTCAGCCCTCCTTAGACCAATAATCGTGTATAATGCATTAATTTGGTGTGCACCTGACCAGGCATTTGAAACAGCTAGAGTGGCCACAGTGGTTCTTCACTAAAAGAATACAGGGTGTAAATAAAAAGTCCTCTGTGGACCACCTCAAAGCCCCGTCCCTCTACTTGGTCTGCTACACATTACTGAGGGGCAATCTATACTTAACCTGTGTTCTAACCCTGATGGATCTGCTACACATTCACCAAACAAACAGCACTAGAATTACCCGATCTAGGAATCTAAACCTGATTGTTAATAATAATAATAATAATAATAATAATAATAATGTTGGAGGGACAGGTATATATCTCAGAGAGTACCCTACTCTGGAACAGACCCCCTATTCATATGAAGCAGAGTTCATCCCTAAGATGGTTCAAGCAAAATTTGCACCACTGAATGGGAAATCTTAAATTCTCCCATGGCTTGTCGCCTGTGGACAGGGGTAGCATGTAGATGCCCTAAAGCATAGGCATATACCAGAGTAATTCTAGTCCTTGTGTATTGATAATTGGGAAAATTGGGCCATGCATGGCTAGACTTAAAAAGGCTCTAGGACAGATAGTCTAGTGGTCTCCTATGATCCTATAAAAGCAATGGAAAAATGTAAGCACATTATCAAAGTGATGGTGTAAAATCTGCAGATTTTAATGAACTGTATCACAAAATTCAAGGTCATTCATTTTTTTATCAGAAAAAGGAAGATGTAAGGTTTTTGTCCTGTTTCTTTAAGTTATTGTTACCGCTAGTATAGTGGTCATGTACTGGTGTTTTCTGGGTACTAGATAGCTTCAAAAATCACGTGATTAGGGGAATTCAGAAAATTGTGCGAAGGGGTATTCTTTCATGACATTTCAAAAGATCACATTATACCTCCATGCCACATGTTATTTGTTCATTTCTTTGGCTGAGCTAGTTTTTACATGAAGTTCTGATTCGTTGACATTTCTTTGCATGAAACTTTATTTTTTGTACTTTTTGTTTGTTTTTTTTTTTTTTTAATGACACATTTTCAGACTCTGCCCAGGAGTTCTGGTTAAGTGACTTGCTCAAAGGCAAATGGAAGTGAATGAAATAAAACCCTGGACCCCAGGAAGTAGCCTATTAAGAACTCATAGCTAAAATCATTTGCTCTAACTGCTAATTATTATTATTTTGTTTTTATTTAAAAAAAAATGTATTTCTTAGTCACGTTATGTCTGGTAAAGACAGATGCATTTTTACACTTCTTATTTTTATACTTCTGTCTCTAGAATAGTCTATGTGTGCTTCATATGCTCTGTTATAATGAAGTTAATTTAATTTTTCAGGACAGAGTATATTCTCTTCAAATCGTACTTTTCTTCTCTTCTAATTTGCTGTAAGTCTTGTGATTTTTCTAAGCATATCAGTCTTGGGGAAAACACTGCTTTGTGTGCTGGATGAGTATAAAATTCTGATTGGTGTCGCCATAAGGAGCCGTAGCCATTCGGGTGGGTGCTTTCTGTGCTTCTGAATGGGAGGTCACTATATTGTTTCTGTTGTGAAATTTTTGATCTCTGCAAAGATTCGTTAAAATGGAATGTGAAGCCTAGCCCCAACTTGTTTTAAATGAGTAATAATCCCAAAGGTCTCCACAGCTGCCATTCAGAGTACTAGCCCTACATTACACAAAACATCACGGCCTATGCATTCTGCGAATGACAAGTACCGTTTTATGTGAGGTTATTTTTCTGAGCTTCTCTCTCTCCCTAAGGTACATTTCGTTATTTATTATTTTTATTCAATACTTAACTGGCTAAGCACACAAAACATAAGCATCTCTTTTCATGCACTTACGTGGATTCTCATTGTTTGTAAGTATAGAAAATACAGAAACTCAAGACTGGAAGCTGAAGCTCATTAACAAATGCTGACTGTATCCCTTTCTGCCAAACCGCTGTGTCAGATGTGTAAAAAACTCGTTCTTTTCAGTTTACAGATATTTCCTTCTTCATTCTTCAGATAATTGCTTCATGCATTGTGTCTCTTGCTTTTAGCTATTTGGGACTATTTTATGCTAGATTATTTTATCTGTACATTGTTTTGACCTTGATGCGATTGCTGTCCTACTGGCATGAATAACTGTGAATAGTGGTGAACAGTTAAATAAGCTGCTTTTGTTTTTATTAATTGGTAATATAGCCTTTTTAATAGTCCCCTGGAAACATTGAGATAAAAGGCTTAGATGTGTTTTGAATTTGATGTATTTTTGGTGAGTTTTTTTTTTTTTTTTTTTTTGGCCAAGCTGTTAATTTAACAAGTTGGCAATTAAATAATTGTTTCACAAACATTTATTTAAGCTAATCCGCACTAATTTTACTGTCCCCCAAAGTGATGGACACGCCTTCTTCTGCCATTTATTTATTTATTTGCATTTTGTTTACCAGGATAGTCCACTTTACTATAAAATGGTTTGAAACCTTAATTAACTAAAAATAGTTTGAAACTAAATTTTATTTTTATATAAAAGTGTTTGCATGCACATGGATGCACGCAAATACTTTTGCATGTAAAAATAATACTATGTTTTGCCGTTTGTGCTCTTTAAGACATAGGCACAAATACATTAACAGAAAAGAAAACAAACCATGATGTTTTATTTCTTGCATTATACATGATATATATATATATATATATATATATATATCTATATATATATATATATATATATATATATATATATATATATATATCATGTGTGTGTGACTTCTTTGTAACAATTGTCTTTCATTCCACTATTAAACATATTGCCCAATCCTCACTTCTCTTAAACCACACTCCTCCTCCTGAACATTATTCTGCATGCTTTGTTCCCGCAAATTCCATTTATTTCTTTGTAATTTGCTTCTTCCCTTTCTAAAGATCACACTTCCAGTTCTTTTATTTCTTTAACAATATTCAGTATTTCACTTACAGTCGGATTTCTGTTTTCTAGTAACTGTTTTTTTTGTTTGTTTTTTTGGCAGCCAAGAGCATTAAACATATAAGGCCATAGTCTGCCTAGGCAGTACAGATGCTGTGTCCCAGCTCAAAAGAATCATTTCCTTAGTTATAGTGATTTGCTCCCCCTATATTTCTAACAGATTATAGTAGTGTAATATTAAAATCTACCAATTTACCACATTGCCAGAAACATTCACAGTTACCTCGGTCTTTCCCATCACACCTTCAGCATTTACTGTCTACCTCATGAAAAATTCTTTGAAATCTTCTATTTCAAGGGTAGTGAGTGTTGCATCTCTTGTATGCAGATCCTAGTTTTTGAGTTAGGTTCTGGTAGACAGGGGTCCAGGGAAGTAAATATTGTGGGAAGAAATATCCAGGGATTTGTTATGGCTAGGCTTGTAAAGGCCCTAGGGCTGATAGCCTAGTACCAACCTATGAATAGAGTGTGTGTACAGTAGTCAGGATAGAAGGATTTACTCTTACTAAGAGTTTTATACTTGAGTAATTTAGGAAATTATTTATTCTGTGAAACTGAGCTACTGGCTGAATTTCTTGAAGTTGTATTCAATATTGTCCTTAAATCCTTAAATTTTATTTCTCTGTGTAGATGAATGTCTATGTATTTTATGAAAGTGACATGTTATGGGTTGTGATAGTAATTTTGACAGTGTTTAGGTTGTCCTGATTGTCTGAGACAGAATTGGTTTTGATTTATATAGTTTAACAAGCTGACATTTGTTTGCTAAACCTGAGTTGAATTATAGAATTTGAAAGCTATTTGCTCCTGAGCAGAAAAGAGTTGAATCAACAGTATATTCTGCTCTGCCTCCACTTCCTACTTTAACAGAATTCCAGCAAATCACACAGGAGCCGTTCTCATCTGTAGAAAACTGGCTAACCAAAGCCCAACTCCTACTTAATCCTAATAAGATCAAATTCCTCATCTTTCAACCCACCAAATCTACCCCAAGCTCCTCCAATTTCAGTATTCTTGCCAAAGATAACACCACCATCTCTCCAACAACCCACACCAAACTTCTTGGTGTGGAGATTGGCAACAGTCTCAGGTTTGACACCCACATATCCCTTACAGTAAAAAAAAGTGCACAAAAACTTGGTTCATTATATAGAAACACCCAATTCCTCACCAAATGCGCTAAAATATCTATAGCCAACTCTCAGCGAATCTCCACCTTGCTCTATGCATCTCCCATACGAACAAACCTAAAGCAGTCAGACCTAAGCAAACTTGAGGCATGCTACAATAAAACATCTCCCATACTAACAAACCTAAAGCAGTCAGACCTAAGCAAACTTGAGGCATGCTACAATAAAACCGCAAACTTTGCCACTGGAGCATCTTACCGCAGCCACCACTGTGACTCCTTTAGAGAGCTAAGCTGGCTCGAACTCCCACAACTCCTACACTTGAGCCAACTCTCCTTTGCTCACAGACTTGTAAACCACCCCCTCAATATCCCATCACTTCAAACACTTCTCCAACCTTATCACAACCCCAGACCTTTAAGATCCAGCAACAAGAATCTTCTCCAAATCACCAAAGCCAAAAACACAGCAAGAGAAGCTCTATTTTCCTGCGCCATATCCAGACTTTGGAATAACCTCCCCCCTGCCGTAACTACTCTACCCCCCCCGCAGTCATTTCAAAACTGCCCTCAAATCACACCTAAATAATCACTTGCCCAAACCCCGACTAATCCGTCATCCTCATCCCCTCTAGCTGTTTTCCCTCTTCCATACATGGATTACTCAACTTACCTCTATAAGCTGTATGCAATGTTAATCATCCTAGTTTACTATGCTTGTGCTGGTAATGTAGCCTATTATTACTGTGCTAACATCAAATTGTTTTTATAATCTAGTTTACTTTTTTACTGATTTCTCACATACTTTATGTGATCACCTTTATTATTGTATTTGAAATGTATGTCATAAACACACTGTGGAGCTTTTCTCCCTGGGCCTCCACTGAAAACAGATCTGTGTCCAGTTGGATTTTACCGGTAAACAAATGTAAATAAATAAATAAATATATATTAAATGGTTTAACTGTTATCACAGTACTTCCAGGTGCTGCTTTTCAATGCTGAGACAAACAGTGCTCCAACACTAATTCTTGGAGGACACCTGTGTTTAATGATTGCTTAAATGACAAGTGTGTTTGAATTTCTTGGTTGAGAGTTAGAGTTTGAGTTTTATAATTAGTAAAGTATGGCTGATTGTGTTAAAAGCATTATCTAACTTCAACAGTATTAAACCTGAGCTCTAAGTTTGAAGGGTTGCAAAACGCTGTGCCAGCTCTATGATTTAGGCAAAGTCCGTATACTAAATATCTGTAATTAAAGTAGTGTGTTTCAAGTGGTTTAAGAATCGTTTGCGAAGATCTTTTCTAATTTTTTTTAATATTACTTAGACTATTAGTAAGGAGTGATACTTTCTTATAACAGTTGAGGTTATCATCTTTGTGGAGGTTTAAGAATTGTTTGCGAAGAACTTTTCTAATTTTTTTTTTATATCACTTAGAATATTGGTAAGAAATGATACTTTCTTGTAGCAGTTGATGTTGTCATCTTTATGGAGAGTTGTTGGTGATGCAGCTTTCCTTAACATGCCACCTGAGTACTGGTTGGGGATTTGAACCCTGTGCAGTCTAGAAATATTATGTGAGCCTCTCTGAAATGAGCTTCTTGTGCTTAATGTCTTTCTCTAAAATCAGATAGATGCCATTCATTGGACTATTCATGTGGGAGATCTCCCATCTCACCACATTCTTGGCTTGTACAGGATCTTACATATCCAGCACTTTTATCTCTTGGAATAAAGTTCCACATGCCTGTCACATGTCTGGGTTTTCGCAGAATGTCCAGATTTTTGCTGATATTTTTTGGTCTGTTCCTCTTAAAGTTTTGGTTTTCTGGCAAATCACTCAGATGATCTAGGGATTGAAGTCACTAAATAATGACATACATTTGGGTTTCAGACCTCAAAAATTTGGGATTTAGACTTCATATCCTTCAGAAAATGTATGTTAAAACAAACCATGTTACCTTAGCAACTTTCAAAGTTTATAAGAACAATATTTAAAATATGTCCCTAATGTCCCTGTTTTGCTGAGCTTTGTCCAGTAGTTTAGAGGTATATCCATTTGGGAATGACAGAGAGGGGAGGGATGGAGAGCATGTAGTAAGATACATAAGGGAGGGAATCAAATGTGAAGTCAGAAAGGAATAGGAGTACCCCACACTGAAGTGGACAGGATTATGTCCTAGGTAAGTGCTCTGATGGTTAAGGTAGAAGTGGGGGCTACTGGCAGGTCATCACAAGGTATTAGCATTGGTCTGCAGACATTTCAAGGGGGGAAGATGAAGGATAAGTACTCAAGGGGATATGACTTTCCGGGAACAGATAAGTACTTTCAAAACTCCAGGACAGGGAAGCAGTAAAATGTACTTACGTTCTTTTACCATGCTGAGATCAACCAGCTGATGTGGGATTATCCCAGAAATAACAGAAGTCTGGGTGTGGTCCTAACCGATGAAAATTATTTTAAGGCTGTTCAGTTGAAGGCAGTATTAGGCAGCAGTGTTTTTACCAACTATGTGGTTTAGAATGGGGGGGGGGGGGTTAAGAACTCCGAGACCAGGCTCATAGTGCGGGATCTTAGGAAAGCAGCTTATGGATAGGAGAGGATCAGAGATGATTTAATGTTGTAGAGTCAGATCCATGGAAGAGTAAGATTTAGGAATGTGTCTGGGATGAATAGCCAGTGTTATAGGCAAGAGTATGATGAAGAAGCAAAAGGAAAATTAGAGATGGTCAGCATAGCTAGTCAGGAAGCTTCTAGCAATTAAGACAAATAATCCTGCATAAAAAAAATGCACAGGAATGTCTGGCATGTTGGAAGAAGCACAAAATGAGGAGACACAAAGGAGATGAGGGCAACAAAAGTGCAGGATGATATATACTTGGCAAAAGGGGTAAATAAAGAGAGCAAAGGCTTTCTTAGGAATACAACAGGAATAAGGACGTGAAGGGTGGACATCACCAGGTTGAGTAAGGATAGGAGGGAGATCCCAGAAGACATGAAAAAATTATTCAGTGAATACCTTGTCTTAGTCTTCAAGAAGGAAAAGAGCTGGATTGATACCGTGCTGGAAGAATGAGAAAAGGGGACTGACTGCCTTAGAGAAGGCTGTGGCACAAGGGACATGACTGGCGGCTTCCCAGTGTCCTGAGGAGTCTGCTCAGTGTGCTGATAGAGCCCCTATTACACATTTTCATGAGATCACTGGTCAGTGCAAATGTGCCTGTGGACTGGAAGACATCAGAATTGTGGTTCACTTGTATAAGAAAAGAGTGATACAATCCAAAGAGCTGTAGGCCTGTTAAAAGTAGTGGCAAGGAAAGCCATAGAGAGAATCCTAATGGGAACGCTGGTTGTTTTCCTAGAATGTGCCAGTCTACATGACAGCAACCAACATAGGTTCATATACAGAAGGAGGTGTTATTCAAATCTGATCCAGGTTTCCAGGTGGCTCACAGAGAACTTACAGTTGCTAGCATATGTGATCTGCCTGAAATTCAAGATCTTTGACTCAGTCCTGTACTGACAACTTCTAGGAAGACTACAATGGCTGATGGTATGTCCAACAACAAGGAACTGAAATGCAGCATGGTTGAATGGTAGGTCTCAGTGGCTCTGGAAATGAAGTCAGAGTAACAGAAGTGATTACTGGATTACTGCAGGGTTCAATCCTCGGTCCTGAACTGTTCATTGTGTCCCTTTTATAAGTGCCTGAGGGAAGAGACAACAGAATCTTTGTCTGCTGATAACGCAAGAATAGGTGCAGAAGAAGATGAGAGAGTAATAGCAAACTTCACGTTACTTAAGATTGAGGTGGGAAGTTTCAAAGCCCCCATGCTAAAGGGATAACTCTGTCCAAGCTGCAAAATCCTTTACTAATGCATTCTACGGGCACCTACAAGAATGCATGGATCGTGCTATCCCAAACAAAACAAAGACTCACTCCTCCAAGAAAAGGAAACCAGTCTGGTGGGCCCCTGCCATAAACAAGCTATACAATAGAAGGAGGAAACTAGTACAGAAAAGAGTAAAATCCCAAGAAGGGAAGACATCCCTGATCAGTATCAGCAAGAAACTACGTTCCCTCATAAAATCATCCAAGGCTAGCTTCGAAAGAAAAATTGCAATGAACTCCAAAGATAACCACAAGGCATTCTTCAGCTACGTCAAGAATCTAAGTGGCAATTCTCAGATCTACTCGGAGTTAGAGCAGAATGGCACAAAATACACTGAATCGACCGATATAGCCAACATCCAGGCAGACAGGTCAAGTGCAAACTTCACCCCCGTCTCACCCCCAAAAGGGCCCATAACTATACCAGAAAAATGCAGTGCCCCTGAAATCACAGACACTCAGGTTAAAACAGCCCTCTCCAAAGCCAAAAACACAGCATCAGTGGGACCGGACAGTGTCCTACACGAGCTCAAAGATGAACTAACCCCTCACCTAAACACACTGTTTAAATTCAGCCTTTCCACAGGCTACATGCCCACAGAGTGGCACACAGCAATGGTTATTCTGCTCCACAAAGGTGGAGCCACAGCGGACCCTGGGAACTATCGCCCTATAAGCCTGACTAGCTTGGTCTGCAAAGCTATGGAGCACATCATGGATCTCATTAACAGAGATATTGGGACCTTCCAAACACTATACCCTACCCAGTTCGACTTTAAGGGCAAATCATGCCTCCTACACCTGGTGGACTTCTTTGAGACAGTTACCAAGGCTATAGACGAGGGAAAGGTGGTCCACACAGCCTACCTAGACCTTGCAGAGGCCTTCGACACCATTCCCCACTCAGGTATTATAGACAAGCTCACCAGCCTGAACATAAACCCCTACGTTACGAGATGGGTTGCCAACTGGCTCATGGACAGAACCCACATGGTAAGAGTTGCAGGAGCTAGGTCTGACTCTAAACCGGTTACAAATGGTGTTCCCCAAGGCTCAGTCGTAGGACCCCTCCTGTTCGGCATATACTTCTCAGAGGTACAGGCAAGCACAGGAGGACTATGGCTGACCAAGTTTGCATACGACTGCAAACTAGGGGCTATAATTGACTCTCCGGCTGACACAGACATCCTCCAAAAGGGTCTCACTGAGACAGATACCTGGTGTCAAAACCATGGCCTCAAGCTAAATGCCAAAAAGTGCATAGTCATCCCCTTTGGAAAAAACAAAGTACCTACAAACTACCACATAGGTGATAGCTCCCTAAATATGAAAGACGTAATAAGGGATCTGGGGACCCAAGTAGATAGTAACCTCTCCTTTGATAATCACATTAGCAAAGTGATTAGAAAATCCTTCTATGTGGCCCACCTAATCACAAAAGGGTTTGCATCCAGATCGAAAAGAGGTCATTGGGCCCCGCTATGCATCACTCATCAGACCCATCATAGAGTACAATGCCCCATTTGGGATGTACCTTACAAGACACCTGCAACAACTGGAAAGACCACAGAAGTACCTCACCAAGAGGATCACTGGCCTCAAGCAGATGCCCTATGCAGCTCGACTGAAGAAACTCCAGCTGTACTCAGTTGCATACCACCTACTCAGAGGTGATCTCTGCCTGACGTACAAGGCAATGTCCAACCCAGAATTGATGGACATGCTCCACCTAAAGAAAACCATATCCCCTCGAGCCACACGCTCCAGGGATCTAAACCTCACCACAGCAATAAATAGAATGTGCTGGAGGGATAGATTCTTGTCCCAGAGACATCCCATGCTCTGGAACAAGATTCCAATCTACATTAGGCAGAGCTCCTCGCTAACCCTCTTCAAGAGAAACCTTGACGAGTGGATGGGAAACAGGAAGTTCACCCCAGGGATCACTTCAATGGCTGTGCTGAACAGAGGCACAGGGAACTAATCTAAGGGGGCAGCAAAAGCCAACACATTCCGGCCAGGCTTATAAATGCCTTTGGGCAAATAGTCTAGTACCTACCTATGAACCTATAATGTCTAAGGAAGGACTTGGCTGTCTTAGTGAGCAGAAGGATTGTCACTGATTTTCATTGCAGACAAACACAAAGTAATGCACTTGGTCCTAAATGGCTTTAGTGTGAAGGCTCAGGGGGAGGAAGTGGAACTGATGTCAGTAAAGAATGAACGGGACCAATTGTTTTCTCTTGGATTCAACCACCAGGAGTAGAGTGAAATGACAACTGAAGTAGCAAACAGAATATTGGCATGTATCCTCATGGCATACATTGCAGAAGCAGAGAGGTAATTATTTCACTCAACTATGCCCTAATTAGGAGCCATCTTCTGCACTGTGTACAATTTTAGAGGTCATACTGAGAAGGGAACATTATTGTGCAGTAAAGAGTCCAGAAAAGTGTTTGGGATGTAGGAAAAGGATCTGAACAGAGGCTGTAGTAGATGGAGTTATTCTTAGTTACTCTCAGGGTTCTGATGAAGTCTGCTTTGATGGACAGAAGCGCTAAACAACAGTTAATAAAGCATTTGTCAGCAGTGAGTGGCTTTGTTCGGGTCTATATCATTTGAACGAAAGCTCAAAATGTCGATCGCTGTAAACAGCAAAAATGCCGATAATCGATATCTGTTTTGTGAGATCACGGTACAGTGAAGATCGGGAAGTTTGCCTTTTCCTCACTGTAGTGCGATCTTGGAGTTGACATATATAATTAGCGGGGTGTGTGGGGGGCACAGCCCCCCACAATAAAGGATTCAATTATTGTAATTTTCGCTGTTTACAGCGATCGACATTTTGAACTTCCGTTCAAATTATATCGACCCCTTTGTTCTCTGGTATTGAGTCACAGGTACAGCTGTTGTTATTAGACTGTTCATACCAGTAGAATTTACTTGAGTAATTTTGCTTGTATTTTATCCTCCAGGTTCGACTTGTTTGGTTCATAATGAGGAGTCACCCTGAGCAGAAAGGATAGGAATGAGGAGGAGGGAGCAGAGGTAACAAACTTTAGGAATCATCTCCTCCTGAAATTGTAATAGTACATTGTCACAGAGAGCTTTGAGATTCATGATCTGGGGTTCCAGAATGGGTAGTGGGAAGCAATTCCAACAAGGCAGTCAAAAAGTTATAGAACGGTCAGTGAAATGCTGAGGAGAAAGGGAGAGGTGGAAGAAAGCTGGCGTGCTAATTATTTTCTTTTGTTGTCAAGCAAACATGACATTCAGCAATTTCTAGCATGCTACAATTGTCAGACTGCAGAATTTCATTTTATGTTCCACATTTTCATGGTGTGCTGTCCCAATACTCTGCCTGACTTACCCATAAAGCTGTCATTTTTGTGTCCTTTGAAATTCTAATGACAGAATGTGTTTCAGTAAAAGCGTGTTTTTTTTTTGTTTGTTTTTTATTCCTTTGGGATATCATTTCTGAGTTCATTGCATTGAGGGAAAAATAGTTCAGTTTTTACAAGTTAGAATCCTCATTCGGCTAAACAAGTTTATCATTTCACATTGTAGGAATCTAGAGTTGGAGAATACCTGATCCCAAGGCATGGAACATGCAGGAGTTCATTGAGGTACACGTGGGTGCACCACTAGTAAATATTAAGGGCAGATCACTAGAAAGTCCATGCTGTGAATGTGTCTGATGAGAAATTCATTGATGTGAAGGAGCAGAAAGGGAGGACTTATAACAACCCTGATAATGTGCCACTGATCTGACTTTGGGGACTGTTATTGGGTCATCCATACTCAGCGGGAAGAGCCCAAAGGATGCTTGTATCATATCAGAGAAGATATTGATATTGGTGTTATGTGGAAAGGAAAAGCTAAGGGTAGGTGGACACATCCTAAAGTACAAAGGATGAGAAGGAGAGAAAACTAGCTATGTTTGATGAAAGAAAGAAAGAGTCTTCCCACAGTAGTAACAGTCCTGCACTGGTGTGTCAGCATTGTGTGGGGAGTACAAGTACAGAGCTGTTGCATGATCTGCCCTCCAAAAAGATTCCAGTATCTACAGCAAAGGATGAAGGGGATGTTTTGAAGTATTCTCAGCCCTAAACAGTGTCATCCTGGATAGGGTCCCGTTGAGGAATGTTGCATTATCTTATGTAACGTCAGCAAGCTTAGTAAGTCAGATAATGTTCTTCTAACCACAAGAGCCAGTTTATAGGCTCTTGGAAAGCATTTCTTGTTGGTTGTTGGGTTATTTGGGGTGCAACAGCTGGCATAATAGGCAGGGAATGAATGGGTAAATGGGACAATCAGTAGGAGGCTTAGTAGGCAGGTAGAGAGGTAACAACAATAACAAAAAAGACATTTTGTTCATATGCAGACTCCTAGGCAAACTCCCTCTTTTCTAGAGTGTGCATAGTTCCGCAGCATGCAACTTAACTTTTAGATTGTGAACTAGGGCATGAATGTAATATACCTATCCCTTCAGCTCTCGGTTCTCTAGATGAACTCATGGCATGCCACCTAACATTTCTTGCGAGGAGAATGAGGCCTTCCTCACAACTCCTTATGACATTATTCTGGTCAGCTCAGGCAGAACCCACTGTATTTGCTGACCATCAGTTTTAAAAGCACCCTGTACCACCTCCCAGACCTCAAAATTCTTTTAGTTCCTTGGCATGCAGATGTTGGTAACACTACAGCTAGACCATACATCTGGTGGGCACACAGGTGGAAGTTTTCTTCGTGTTACCAAAGAATGTAAAAATTGTAGACTCATTCAAATAATGTTTCCAAAGCAGTGTAGGCATTTTTATTGCAAACTCACTGTTTAACTCACAAATGTCAGATGGTGTCATCATCTCTTTGACCTCTGCCAGACACTTATGGTAGGTTCACTTGCAGTTTGTCAACTGCACATCCCATGAAGGTTCAGCTGGATAAAACATGGCAATCAAAGTTTCAGCTCAACAGAATTGTAAAAATATGTTTTTGCAGGAGTAGTAAGCACCCCAGAAACTCATGCCCCCATCCTGTTTTTTGGAGATTTCTGGAAGAACCACCACAAACTCAGTCAGGCACACTGGAACCAATAAAGGCAAATGTAATATGTAGCCTGTGCACAATCAATGAATACAAACTGCTGAAGACCACCAACAGTTAAATTTTTATATTTTAATAACAAAGTGATTAAGCGCTTTCATTCCTCACCATGGAGCTTCATCAGAATGACTATGCACGGACTGTTTATTACATTTGCTGAATTCGTAGTGGTTCTGGTTATTTTAACTCAGTCTTTTCACCGTTTCATTTTAAGATTTCTAGCGGATCATCCCTGACTCTCGGTGCATTTGCACATTATGGATGTGTGTATTTATTTCTCGCAACACTCATTGCTTCTCTAATTAAAGCTTGTGTTCCATAAAAATTTAATAAAGTAAAGCCCCCATGATATGCCATAAATGGTTAACGCATTGCCTCATTTTTCTCTGCCAGCCTCCACTGCTACGTAATAAATTTTTGCTAATATTATTATTTATTCAAAATGTTATGTCTGATATTTTGAAGCACTCATGCTTGTTCGTTTTCAGTTATTATTACTGACAGTAGGTCACACAAGCACTGTGCCCTGCATCAGAAATGTTTGCTGTGTCTTTTGCCAAAGTGTAGCTTGAGCTGTTAGAAAGCATCCCTTTCTAAATTTGTCAAGTGTCCTAATATGAATTGCTTTAGGTAACAGTGGAGTAATAAATTGTTCTAGTAACAGGAGGCCTGATCTTATTTGCAGTCATGGTGTAGAACCAGGATGACTGTTTGGTAGTCTAATAACAGTCATTAATTACCCGTGGTGGTGGTGCTGCGGTAGCATTGTCACCTCACAGTAAGACGCTGTCCAGTTCGATTCTCAGCTAGAACGTCTTCTGTGTGGAGACATGCATGAATGGGTGTATCTTCGTTAAAGGTTGTGCGTCAGGCCTGGCAAGCCAGTACGTAAAAATAAACTGCCAATCATTAGCGGACCGGAGTTCCGCTGTGGCGACCCCTAACCGGGAAAAGACGATAGACACAAACAAACTGCTTTTAAACAATTAAACTCATTTAATTTTTCATCTTTTATTTTATAAGTCCATAAATATTTTTCCATTTGCATACCTTTCAGTTCACCATCATCTGCTCAGAGTTTCCCCAGTTACCCTTTGGTCTGTTAGTGCCCACAGTATTGCCTCCCCAGCATACCTTTCAACAGTCCAGATTTTTGCCACATATTTTTGGTGTCTTTTTGGCAAATCACAGAGGATTGAAGTCACTAAATAATGATACACAGTTGAGTTTCAAACTTCATCATCATCATCATCAACCCCCTTTTTCCCATTTTCCACATGAGGTTGGGGTGTTGTGTGACTTGTCACCATCTCTGTCTATTCACTGCCTCTGTCCAACCTTCTTCAGCAGTCATGCTTGACTTCCGCAGGTCTTCTCTCGCACTGTGCAGCCACCTCTTTGCTGGGTACCCTTGTTTCGTCTTGCCTTCTTCCTGTGTGTCCCAAAGCTTCTTCACCAGGCTATCTTCTGCTTTCCTGCACACATGTCTGAACCACCATTATTTCCTTCAGAAAATGATTGCCAGTACAAATCGTGTTATTCTAGCAACTTAGTTTGTAACAGCAATCTTTAAAATCTCTTCTGTTTGGGCCTTTGCTACCCTTTATTTTAGGCTTTGTCCAAATTTCTTGCTCAAAGAGGTTGACAGAAATACTCCCCAGGGGCTTCTTAGAGCACTGTGGCTGTCAGTGGATTGGGAATGGGAACTGGAAGCGAACAACCAGCAGCATAGATTTTTCATTGTTCCAGTCTCACCAGTATAATGCATTTTTACACTGGCTGAAACGCCTGTATGTAATCCATTTTAATGTATCCCTTGAAACAAAAGGACTATTTTTGATGTTACAGTGTACATTACACCATTCTGTGAAATCTTAGATATTTAGGTAATAAGCAGAGAAGAATCGTATACAGTCTAAAACTCCCTTCATTTATAAAATATGTTTATTAGTTGTTACAGTAAAATTATTAAAAAAATGCTGTCATTATACAACTTAAGATGATTCATGACACTGCTTTGAAACTTATTTAAATTTGTAAAACAGCTATTATATTTTAACATCAAAACTTAAGTTACTCTGTCTAACTATATAAACTGTTTAGCAAAAAAAGGCCTAAAAGGAATAAGGGTCCACAACGATACAAAACCAGGATACAGACTTGAAAAATCACGCGGGCCACCACGCTAAAGAGCATAAACTTTAATAAAATAATAAAACCAACAAGGACAAGCACTTTCGGGCATCCCCTTCAGGTCCATAAAACTTTAGACAAATGCAGACATATATATATAAAATGTTAACCAATTAGCATATAAAGCTCCTTTCTTTCAGAACAGGTTTCATAGGGAGTACACAGTTTAAACCAGGTGATTTATTTGCCATAAATTCTGCTATCCAATTAGATTCAACACTCTCAATCTAATTTATAGTGTCCCCACTCCTGGCATTAATATTAATCACCTGCAAAACCATGACTGAAAAAACTTGACCAGTGTGTAAAACAATGTGCTGTGCTAGCACATTATGCTGAGCACCTAATCTAATATCTCATAAGTGCTGTAAAGTCCCATCTTTCAATTGTCAGTTTGTTTTACCTACATAAAAAGAGCAACTGAAGAAGGGGATGCCCGAAAGTGCTTGTGCTTGTCTGTTTTATAATTTTATTAAAGTTCATGCTCTCCAGTCTGGTGGTCTGCTTGATATAAACTATTTAAAGTAAATGTCTTCAGACAGTGTATATGGGAACACATAATGACAACTTCCTATGTTCAGAAGTTTAGTAAAAGTCACTACGTAGTTGTTGCCAACAAAGTATTATCACACGAGTCCAAATTGTCTATTAAATGATTAATTCTGGATCATGGATCTAAGTCAGGGATTCTTAAAGAGGATTTGTCTCCTTGTTTATTACATGTTTCAAAGCAGAAGAATTTCACAAACCTGAGAAGAATGATTTGTTTTCCATTTTCTTGTGATAGCCTTTCTTGCAGTGTAGAATGGTCCATAAAAGATAATATTGATCTTTGTTCATGCTGGAAAGAGTGGTACATTAAATAAAATCACATCTTTAGTAATAGAAATGTTATCTGACCATACGGCTTTATAGAAAAAATGTTTTCCCAGAATTCTTTCAGTAAAACAGTCATACATAATAGGCCTGATTCCAAATGACCACTTACACTGACAGGCTAAGAACAGGTTTCCTTCTGGTCTCTGTGCTGCGTCCCCTTCTTGTTGGCATCGATTTCTGTGATGTGAAAGGAGATGCCCCGGGTTTATGGTTTTCCCAAGTTTGGGGATTAATGCAAACTGATGCATTTATTGTTTCGCCAGTAGACTCAAATATTGTCCAAGAAGTGCTCATCAGAGTCAGCACTTTGTGTTCTGGCAATGAACTTAAACTTAATACAAAAAAATGCAGTGTAGTTGTGTTTGGAAAAGAAGCCTTTCTGACTGTCACATAAATAGAATCCTGCCTAAGGTTAATGCAGTCATTAGTGATATATGCACTTTCATCAAATATTAATGGTCCTTTGAAAATCAAGTATCATTTACATCAAATAAATATTTTTTTTCACTGCCTAGGCCATTATTAAAGGTATATTCTCGAGATCCAGTGAGGTCTTACTCCCACTATATTCCTCCATTATTAGGCCATATGTCGGATACAGTGCCCCATTTGGTATGTATCTTACCAAACGTATTCCACCTTGAAAGATGTCAGGGTTTCCTAACTAAGAGAATCGACTGGCTGGACTCCTTTAGCTGTCCAAATTGGTTATAATGTTTTTCACTTTTCACCTCTTAGACTGCTACATGGAGAACTTAATCTTGTCTTTTGGACTTTGAAAGAGCCTGTTTTGTTGATCTACTTCACCTCGGGGGGGGGGGGGGGGGTAAACTTGCATCATAACATAAACAGGAGATGTTCTTCGTGTTTCACTGTTGCAGTCATTACATTTGGGTAATCTGCTGGCACGTTGCCCTCAGTCGGCCTGATTAACAAAGTCTTGGGTCCTGCGTCGGTTGCTGTCCCTTCTTCCATGATATCAGGTCATCAGGGGTATAAAACATGCAGCCGACGCCATTACATCAGTCTTTCTTGCCGCGCGGTGCCCGAAGCAGAAGCAGTTCGCAAGTGCCGGTCGGCCGACTCACGAAATTTTCGTTTTCGAGTTTCAGAACCAAAGTCTTCAACTAAAAGCTAAGTATCCCGTTGGGGAAACTTTTTCTTGCTCCTTACCGATGTCAGTAAAAGTTAATAATTGCATTACTTGTGGGAAGCAAATACCTCATAAGGATTTTCATTTATACTGTATTCCTTGCCTAGGCCCAGATCATAACGTACCTTGTTGTTGGTTTTGTGCTAGATTTAATCAACGCACTATTAAATGTCGGTACATTTTTGCTTCTAAATATTTTGGCTCATGATTTAACTATCCAGAAATGACGTCAGTTAGCAATCCGACTACCGGAATACCTAAAAAACGCCAAGAAAAAGATAGAGACAGACCGTCAAGGTCCAAAACTGACGACGACGCTTCTCCTAAGCCAGTCGCTAGTTCGCCAGTACTCAGTGATGTGCTTTCACAGCCCCTGATGACCACTACTTTTGATTCGCAGGCCTCTACTGAGACCCATTCGGAGTCCGGTATGCCGCGAGATGCTTTAAGTATTGAACCCGGGGATGTCTCTGCCTTAGATGGGTCCAGAGCCGCTGTGCAGGCACCGGCTTCTGAGAGTGTTTTCAGGCCTAAAGATTTGTATATTAAACCAACGCCATCTTCAAAACTAAGGCCAAAATCTACTTCTATGTCTAAAAAATCGACGCTTGGGCCACATGTGCAGGCCCCTATGCCTAAAAAGCAAATGATCAAAATGGCTGAAGATTTAATTACCTTGATCAGGGGTAGCCATCCCCTTCCTGCTAAGAGGCCTAGGCAAGACATTGATTATGAATCTTCTGATCAGGATTCTATTTCTTCTGATTCTTCTACTGAACAGGATTTATCTATACCTACTTATGAGGATTCTGACGCAGAAGATTCCATTCCTTCTGCTTCTCCCCCTGAGGATTTCTCTTTTGGAGAAACTTTACATACCTTAAGGGAACATTTCCACTGGGAAAGTCAGGATTTCTCTGAATCTAAAAAGAGACTTAGGGATTTTCTTCTTCTTCCTCAGCATAGGCCTTTGGCTATACCTCCTGTTCTAGACATTGTTGATGTTTTTTCAGAATCTAGTATAACTCCTGATTCTCTGCCTCCAGCTCCTAGTAAGCCAGACAGATACAACAGGGTTCCTGACTCCCACAAATTCCTTTTCAAAAATCCTACTGCTGACCCTGAAACCATTTCTCATGGTCCCAAAGGCATTAAGGCCTCTACTGCTAAAAATCCTACCCCTTTTGCTAGAGATTCCAGGGTGCTGGATAGATGGGTTAAGAAGGTTTACACATCTGCAACCTTGGCAATCGGGGCTTTAAACTGTCAATTTCATATGCTTAAATATCAACAGCATGTCATGGGGACTACTTAAATAGAAAATTATGTTAATTTCTGACTGTGTGGAAAATAAAGATTTGCAGGATTTATTACATTCAGCTGAACAAGTTGGAAAACATACTTTGCAATGTAGTTTTGATTCCTTGGAGGCCTCTTGCAGGGCTGCTGTAACTGGATCTGTGCTAAGAAGGCATGCTTGGCTCAAAGAGCAAACTCTGCCTGATCATGTTAAAGCAAAATTCTTGGATGCTGCTTTACAACAGGACCGTTTCTTTGGTAATAAGGCTGAAGAAGTGTTAAAAAAAGTTGGAAGATAAAGCTAAATCTATGCAAACTATGAAAGATTTCTTACAAGTGCAACCTCCAAGATTTAGTAGGCACTGGCTTAATAAGAACTGGTCCTTTCCAGTCCCTTCGAGAGCCGCTCAAGTCAAATCCAGACATTCCAAAGGCTCCAGGTTTCAGTCACAAGGAACTTTTAGAACAAAACAATGGGGTGCCTCCACCTCGAAATCTGGAAACAACAAGACACCTCCCTATGGTAAGCAGTCTCAATGACTTCCCTCTACAGTCACCAAGCACTTACCTTTTAGCTGCCCCTTTGGGTGAAAAACTGGCACTTCATGCACGAAACTGGCAACTTATTACTCAGGACAAATGCATTTTAAAAATAGTAACCCAGGGATACAGATTTCATTTCCACACATTGCCAATCCCAAACGGATGGCCAGATCTGCCCCCAAATTAGTGGGCAGAGGCCCCGAAACAGTTCTGTCCCTCATGACCATGGGGGCTATTCAGCCAGTACCAGAAGAGGAAAAGGGACAAGGTTTCTTTTCAAGACTTTTCCTGGTACCCAGAAAAGACAAATCATGGTGTCCAATTCTGGACTTATCCACTCTAAACACATTTCTGGACATTCCAAAATTCAAGATGCTGACTCTTCAACATTTACTACCTATGCTAGGCAAAGATGCCTGGTTGGTAACTCTAGACTTAAAAGAGGCTTACCTGCATATCTCAGTCAGGGAATCTTGCAGAAGATACCTCTGCTTCAAAGCAGGCTACTTGCATTACCAGTTCTCTGCACTGCCCTTTGGCTTATCTACTGTGCCCAGGATTTTCACAAAGTGCCTGGCTCCAGTAATTGCATTTTGCAGGCAAAGAAATATTCAAATATATCCATACCTGGACGATTGTCTAATTCAGGCAGAAAACAAGAACATTCTGCTAAAGCATCTGGCATTTGTAAAAAGGGTTCTAACTTGTCTAGGATACACCATAAACGAAAATGAATCACATCTGGTACCCTCTCAAAAAATTACATTCCTGGGTGCAAGCTTGAATACAGCTGCCCAGATGACTTACCTCACGCCAGAAAAGCAAATTCAATTGGTGACTTACTTCAAAGAGGTAGCCACAAAAACCCTGCTATCTGCAAGACAAATTCTGCAAGCCTTGGGGTTCATGGCCTCCTGCATTCTTCTAATTCTATATGAAAGACTGCATATGAGGCAACTTCAATGGTACTTAAAAAAGTTTATGGAGTCAACATTGTCACAACTGGAAACAATGATTCCTATCATACCTTCTCTGCAACTAGAGTTCCTATGGTGGGCAGAGGCCTGCCACCTAAACAAGGGACTGCCATTCACTGCACCGCCTGCCACCCAAACCCTAACTACAGAAGCATCAGACTGTGCTTGGGGGGCTCATCTGCCAGGAAAGTGCATTCAGGGCAAATGGAGCCCAAATCAAATGCACCTACATATCAATCAGAAAGAGATGCTAGCTGTACAGAATGCACTGACAGCCTTCAAGGATTACCTTCATCCAGGACAACTACTGATAGACAGACAGCACCACAGTCATGTGGTACATAAACAAGCAGGGGGGTACACATTCCTACCCCCTTTGCAGACTAGCCATGGTATTGTGGAACACGGCCTTGACCTACCAAATACAACTAGAAGCTCAATTCCTGCCAGGAAAGCTAAATACTCTGGCAGACGAACTAAGCAGAAATCTTACGGACCCACACGAATGGAAACTGGAACCACAAGATTTCAACATGTTGACACACAAATGGGAGTCCAGACATAGATCTTTTTGCCTCACCCCAAAACTATCAGTTGGACAAATTCTGCACAAGAAGTCATCACAAAAAAGCTTGGAAAGTGGATGCTCTATCATTCAGCTGGAAAAACCTATCAGTCTATGCCTTTCCCCCTCTGCCCCTGCTCTCCAAAGTCCTACTAAAAGTCAGACAGGACAGACCAAAAATTATTCTGATTACTCCAGATTGGCCTCGCCAACACTGGTACCCACTCCTGCGCAATGTGTCACACCTTCCTCCGTGGCACCTGCCTCAGACACCTTACCTACTGTCTCAGCAGAACTGCCAAATACTGCACACTCAGCTCCAAACTTTGAATCTTGCATCGTGGCTAATAAACTAATTTCACCCTTGTCATCCCTCAGCAAACCTGTGATGGATGTCATTTTGGAGGCTAGAAGGCCTGGTACTAGAAAATCTTATGCTGACAAATGGAAAAGATTCTGTGCCTGGACTCAATCACAAGGAATAAGCAAAGCAATGCCCAATATTCCTCAGATTCTGCAATATTTAACTGAGATGCTTCACAAGGGCCTATCTTTTTCTTCCATAGAAATCCATGCCCCAGCCATTTCAACTCATTGCAACACAGAACCTCCCCTCTTCTCTCATCCTCTGTTAAGCAGTATCTCAGAGGGGCCAAAAATTTAAGACCTCCCAGGAGAGTGCCAACTCCTGCATGGGACCTCAGTTTTGTTTTGGAAAAACTCACTCTCACTCCTTTTGAGCCAGCTGCTGCGGACCTAAATTTCTCTCCTGGAAAACAGCTTTCCTTTTTGCAGTCACTTCAGCTGGAAGGATTTCAGAATTACAGGCTCTTATGGCAGTGGAGCCTTTCATTATTTTTCATCTGGACAGGGTGGCTGTCAGAACCAATCCATCTTTCATGCCTAAGGTGGTATCCAGTGTGGCTCTTAATCAGACCATTCACCTGCCAACTTGCTTTCCCAATCCACAGAACAAGGGTGAGCGGATTCTGCATTCATTGGATGTAAACAGACAACTTAGATTCTACTTAAACAGGACAAAATCTCTAAGAAAATCTGAACAACTATTGGTGGCTTTTGCTGCAGGGGCAGAGGGAAAGGCTATTTCAAAGCAGACCATTTCCAAATGGATAAGCCATTGTATTTGTTTCTGTTATATGCACCATGGTAAACCTATCCCCAAGGGGATCAGATCTCATTCCACCAGGGCTGCATCTACTTCTGCAGCCTTTCTCAGAGGGGTTCCTACCAGAGACATTCTAGAAGCTGCTACCTGGATCTCAGTTCATATGTTCACCAAACATTACCATTTACCTTTCTTCTCTAAATCCAGAGCTGGCTTTGCCACTGCTGTCCTGCAGGTCCTTATAGCTGCTCCTAATGATGTATAAATCCATCCTCCCAACCATAACTTTGGGATTCTACCCAAATGTAATGACTGCAACAGTGAAACACAAAGAACATAGTACAGTTGTGTACACTTACCATAAATGTAGATGTTCGAGTGTATTCACTGTTGCAGTCCTGGTTAGCCACCCTCCAGCCTCGTTTTTCTCTTACTATACCTCTCCTTTCTTTTCTGTGCTTAAAAGCCTTTTTGGTGTATTTGCTTTTGTTTGGAGGTATATTTTTGTGTTTTAAAGTATATACATATAATATATATATTTTGCTCCCCATTTGGGGGGCGCCTGACATCTGGGGCAAGAATAACTGAGGTAATGGCGTCGGCTGCATGTTTTATATCCCTGATGGCCTAACGTCATGGAAGAAGGGACAGCAGCCAATGCAGGACCCAAGACTTTGTTAATCAGGCCGACTGAGGGCAACCTGCCAGCAGATTACCCAAATGTAATGACTGCAACAGTGAATACTCTCTAACATCTACATTTATGGTAAGTGTACACAACTGTACTTTCCTGTGTTCATTACCCAAAAACTACCTGTGCAACTAATTTCTCTTGCATGTTAAGCTGTGCAATACCTTAACCTTCTTCAGGTTATATCGTAATGATTGGATGGGTTTGTATAAATTTACCCCAGAGGTTAGGACCTTCTTCAGGGTACATCGTAATGATTGGATGGGTTCATATAAATTTACCCCAGAGGTTAGCACCTTCTTCAGGGTACATCATAATGATTGGATGGGTTCATATAAATTTACCCCAGAGGTTAGCACCTTCTTCAGGTTACATCGTAATGATTGGATGGGTTCATATAAATTTACCCCAGAGGTTAGCACCTTCTTCAGGTTACATCGTAATGATTGGATGGGTTCATATAAATTTACCCCAGAGGTTAGGACCTTCTTCAGGGTACATCGTAATGATTGGATGGGTTCATATAAATTTACCCCAGAGGTTAGCACCTTCTTCAGGTTACATCGTAATGATTGGATGGGTTCATATAAATTTACCCCAGAGGTTAGCACCTTCTTCAGGTTACATCGTAATGATTGGATGGGTTCATATAAATTTACCCCAGAGGTTAGCACCTTCTTCAGGGTACATCGTAATGATTGGATGGGTTCATATAAATTTACCCCAGAGGTTAGCACCTTCTTCAGGGTACATCGTAATGATTGGATGGGTTCATATAAATTTACCCCAGAGGTTAGCACCTTCTTCAGGTTACATCGTAATGATTGGATGGGTTCATATAAATTTACCCCAGAGGTTAGCACCTTCTTCAGGTTACATCGTAATGATTGGATGGGTTCATATAAATTTACCCCAGAGGTTAGCACCTTCTTCAGGTTACATCGTAATGATTGGATGGGTTCATATAAATTTACCCCAGAGGTTAGCACCTTCTTCAGGGTACATCGTAATGATTGGATGGGTTCATATAAAGTTACCCAGAGGTTAGCACCTTCTTCAGGTTACATCGTAATGATTGGATGGGTTCATATAAATTTACCCCAGAGGTTAGCACCTTCTTCAGGTTACATCGTAATGATTGGATGGGTTCATATAAATTTACCCCAGAGGTTAGCACCTTCTTCAGGTTATATCGTAATGATTGGATGGGTTCATATAAAGTTACCCAGAGGTTAGCACCTTCTTCAGGTTACATCGTAATGATTGGATGGGTTCATATAAATTTACCCCAGAGGTTAGCACCTTCTTCAGGTTATATCGTAATGATTGGATGGGTTCATATAAATTTACCCCAGAGGTTAGCACCTTCTTCAGGTTATATCGTAGTGATTGGATGGGTTCATATAAATTTACCCCAGAGGTTAGCACCTTCTTCAGGTTATATCGTAATGATTGGATGGGTTCATATAAATTTACCCCAGAGGTTAGCAGCAAGATCCTTGTGAAGAAAGGAGGTAAAACCTACCAGCGATACTTCCTAGGAGCATAGCCAAGACAGACATTGTTATTCAAGCTATCTGCCAAGTACTAAGGTATGAATTTTTTATTACGTAAGGGTATGCAGAAGGGGGGATCCCTTAAAAGAGGATGTAGATATCAAAGCTCACCATGTAAACTTGAGTCTGAATTTTGCTTTCAGTTGTATTGTAATATAGTGTCACTACTTTCAGTTGTAGGGTTGCTTTCATCTAGTTAGAAAACTACTCAGCACTGGTTTTGTGTTATTACTAGGGATAAACGTGGCCCCCACAGAACATCTAAAGTTTCATGGATTTTGCTTTAACTTAATTTTTTTGAATTCAAGCAGAATTTGAACTTTAGATGTTTACAGGAAATTACTTGAGTCTGCATCAATCCATGTCTGCAGTGATATTACTTTATGAAATATAGTCCAACAGTAAAACATGTACATTTATTTTTTTACTTTGGTTCCAGAGCCCAACTGCTTTAAAATCCTGCACTCTGTGTTTTTGTTTAGGTTGTGATTGTACCTGGAGGTGCTTAAGGCTTCCGCAGGTACAATGACAGCCTAAAGAAAGGCAAATGTCTCTAAGTGCTTCCTAAACCTCATCATATCCCATGGTAAAGCAGTGTTCTTAAACCAGAGATAAAACCTATGATAAAGTACACTATAACATTATTGTTTAATCAAAACACATAAGCTTCGCAGTGTAATAAATATTAAATTTATACCATACTAGAAAGCACTCCTTTTGGAAAGGGACCAAACTATGTGCATCATTTAAGCTCTTGTTTCTGTGTGCTCCTAAATAAATATTTGTACTTCAACTCCCTTTCAAGTTATGCATTAATCACATCACTTCCCCATATGGCTCTAAGTTTCCAAAGTTCTGCCCACTTCCTACTTTATTTCATGCAAAGCCATGGAATGTGCTTTCTGATTTAATACTGACCTTTATAATTCATAAGGACTTATTTTTAAAGACTCTTCTTGAGTTGTTGACTTAAAAGCAGACACGGCTGTTTATTGTTACTTATATGACCCAATTAGTACTGCAGCTGGTAAACTGGGGAGATAGTCTCTCTGTAACTGAGTGTATTTTATAGTAGCCACTTTTAAAGAGCAAACAGTGTGCTTTTTAATAAAACGTTCCCCTTGGGCAGAAAGTATGCTTGTCTGCGTCTACATAACAGATTGTGAGGAACAGACAAACACACACATGTATGCAGTTTGGTTACTGTCTCTCTAATGTGACAAATTAATTGCACAATGGTGACAACTGTACTGTGTCAAGGTAGCCACTCTAGGGTTGCCACCTTTTCAAATGCCCAAAGTGGGACATTTTTTGTAGAAACGTGAAATTTTGCAGGGCAAAACATACCCATGATCAGTGCAAAAGACAAAATGTCACTTTTTTGCCCAAATAAAAGCTTATTCTTGTAGCATTTGAGTTGTTTATGCTATTTCATATAACATTTAGGTGTTTCAGATGTAAAATGGTTTATGTAACTATTAAAGAAAACTCTGGAAATATTTTTGTCCTAAAATCTCAGGACATTTGTTATTTTTAAGTTTTTTTCGCAGGACATGACTGCCCAAAGAGGGACGGGTGTTAACCCTAAGCCACTCCCACTGGGAGGTGTTAGCCCTGTTTGGTTCTACTTACAATTCCAAGTGCACGTATACACACACACACACACACACACACACACACACACACACACACACACACACACACACACAAACCCCACAAAAAATACTGTGCAATAACAATAACAGTAATGACCAGATGCAGAGCAGTGTAACCTTCTGCTGATATGGACCTTAGTATTGTATCTTAGTCAAGGTTGTAGTTCAGTACAGTGATTAAGAATGGTGTAACCGTCATGAAAATATGCATCAGTGAGTTTGTTGTATTATACTCTCACTACATTCATGTGTACATCTGCTTTCAGCTAGGTGGTGCACAGAAAACTACTCATGAATGTCTTTGTTTTATTACTGAGGATAAACATGGCCCACACAGGTTGTTTGTCTTTTCGGCTTTTCCCAGTTAGGGGTCGCCACAGCAGAACTCCGGTCTGCTAATAATTGGCAGTGGATTTTTATGGTGCCGAGGTGCCAGCCCGATGTCCAACCTTCAACGAAGGCACGCCCATTCATGCATGTCTTTTGAATGCCATTCGACCGCTGGGAGGACATGCAGACTCCACACAGAAGGCACTCCAGCTGAGAATCGAACAGGAGAACCTCTTGCTGTGAGATAACAATGCTACCGTTGCACCACCACGGCTTAAACATGGCCCACACAGGACATCTCAATTTACATAGAGGCAGATTTGCTGTTATCTGTGAATTAAAACATGCCAAGCCACAGTAGTCTTTAAGAAGCGGGAATACAGGCTCATTTCTGGCAGACTGTTTAACTCTAAAAAAAAAAAAAAAAAAAAAAAAGTATTTGAGAAACTTAGATCATTTGTCTGTTAAGAAACATTCCTCATGCTAGATTGTACTGTTCACAGGTACAGTAGTTGAGTCGTTTTCCACATTGTGGTTATGCAGTGGATTAGTAATCATGATGGCAGATGATCTGATTATTATTCTTATGCTAATTCTGCAGTACGAGCCACAAAACCTAATGGCTTTAACGCAGTTTATCTGTCTGACTCATGAGTAAATGATTACCTGCAGAAAATGTCCTTCCACACGTAATAGCATGCCATCACAAATTCTCCACTAATGTTTCACCAAGTCTGTGCCTCACAAAATCAGTGGCCAGCTATAATTGTGAAATCTGCTCCATCCTTTCATTAGCCCAACAAATCGTTTTACTAGTTTCTGTGGCTAGATTGTGCTGTGATTAATTTTATTCATATTGTGAGGTGTTTAGTGCCAACATATTGTGTATGCTTAACATGTCCACTCTTGTTATGTTTGTTGAAAGATACTAGGGTGTTGAAACTTCTGAGATATTTTTTTCCTACTAGCTTCTGTTTGCTTTCGTAATTCTTTCAAGTTCCCCATGATTCTGTGTGCTTGTACAAGTTTTCAAAGACTGGTTCTTCCGAAAGCCTTCAGCACTGTTGTTTGTTAGCACAGTGGATGGTAATCCCACAGCTAAATACCCTGCAGGAGTCCGGTATGACATTTGCATTGCATTTCTCTTAGAGCAGTGGCTTGTTTACCCCGTGTCTAGTATGAAGCATGCTTAGTTGTCACTAATCCTGTGTTTCTGATCTCAAGGATTGCAAAAGCAATTCAGTTTTCCAAGTTTGCAGGCAAAATGAATGTTGTACGTGTTCTCACAGCATTGTCTTTCACAGCCATTTTTAATGGTCATCTTTCCAGACGAGTTATACTGTCCTAAGTCTGACTTTACTGCATGGATTCTGATCTAAATTTAACTTTACCCTGGCCTGTAACCTAGGTTATGCCTTAAATGGGTCCATTGTGGGTCAGCCCCTCCTCCAGATTAATAAAGAAGTAAATGAATAAATTAATTAAATACATTAACTTGTTAGAGTTTTAAGACATAAATGCAGCCACCAATGATGCTTTCATTCAGATAAGTGCTGGTAAATTCATACATTTATTCAGTCACTATTTTTCTGATTACCAACTTGGTCCATGTCAGGTTTGTGGAGAAGTTGGAACTTATCCTAGCACTCACTTGACACAAGGCAAAGAAACTAATTCTGGATAGGGTGTCAGCCTGTTGAAGGATGTATGCATATTTAACATACTCAACTTAAACATGGCATACACACTTATAGGCAGCAGTATAAAGGATTACCAGTTCATCTTCAACATGATGCTCAGATTTACGAGGAACCAAACTACCTGGCAAAAATCTTTGTGGATATAGGGAGAGTATACAAAGTTGCTCCATTTGAGAAATTAACTAGAAAACCAATCAGCATGAAGTAGCCACATTAACTAATGCACCAGTGTGCCAGTGCATTAAATTCAAGAGTCAGCTACCTTTTGTGCACAGCTGAGTTTGCTTTATATAGTGCAGACTGAATAACAGTAGTGACAGAGACAGACTCTAGCATGTAAAGAACTATTCTGATTTTTTCCAAAAACTCTCTCATGCAGAGCAGGCCTTATGCATAGGTGAATTAGGTGACCACCTAGGGTGCCATACTTTATGGAACATAATTTCCCCATTTATTTATTTATTTAGAGTAATATTGCTCCAGATGACTTAACAACATTCAGGTCATGTTACTTTACCTTAAATGCTGCAAGGTCAGGGGAGTAGAGACTTAATAACATTCACAGTGGCGGATTTACTGAGAGTGACAGAGGAGCTAAAACTCCCCATTAACAGTTTTAGCAGCTGGACAACCATCTCACTTCTTAGTTATACCTCCTTTGCAGGTATGGTGAATGATGATTTTTATTATTGGTTTGTTTACAGCTCAACATTAAATCTGTAGCTAAAAACAGACTAAAAATCAGCACCACACCTCTCAAAGGTCCAGTATTGCCATCAACTTCAGTATCAACCCCTTATCTCATGTAGTATGTGAGGTTGGAGTGCACGTAAATAGTATTTGCCATGACAAATATGAATTAATTGTAAAAACAGAGTGATGCCACAAAATTCTGACTTGCCTCTTTAAATTGTACTTTTTTCTTGCTGACCATCACTTCATTAGCTTCTGCCTGCTGCCCTGACATTGGACATAAATGTGTCACTGGGACCACGATTGTTTCTCTTTCAGTTTTCTTAGGAAAGTTTTATTGTCTTATCTAACATTGATGCTAAACATATTCGAAGGTATTTAAAAAAACATATGTTTACAGAGATGAGGATACTGTTTTAATAAGAACTGAGAAGGTACACATTAGTTGTTATGGTTTGCATCGTGTGAATATTTTACCTTATAGCCCATAAGAGAAGTGAAAATTCGTACTAAAATTTGAAATAACTCCATCAAGTGTCTTTGGCTTCTGAAGACATATCTTTATGTTGCCAGTGTGACGATATGAGGTATTGCCAGCTATGCAGGAGAAGTAGGGCAGTGGATGTGTAACTTATGCCAGCATATAGCTAGCTGGAATTTTGTAAATAATTATACGTCCTTTGTATATCAAACTGATTTGTACAGATGCTTGTGTTGACAAATGTATTTGTAAAGCTGCTTGTGTTAAAAAATGTACCAACAGTGGGTCCTGACTGTATGTAACCGAGAAAATGTATACATGTTAACAGAGGATGCTGGAAGATGAGAGGATATTCTCAGTCCAGCTAACTTTGAAAAATAGTAAGAAATTAAATTACTTAATTTAGGCCATAAATATTGTGTCTTACAGTCCTAACTGCAACCAGAGATGAAATGTCTATGCCAGAGAATGGTTTATTAGCTCCTGTAGGAAGAGTGGAAGTGTTTTAAGGTTTTATAGTTTCCAGATGCTATAACACATTTTAGCAAACTCTATCTGGTAACACATATGTGCTAAATTCTGGTTCAGAATATAGCAATGGGGGGGGGGGGTAGCATGGGAACCAGAAGTCAGATGACCAGTTGTATATGATGTCATTCTTTAATCTAGGACAAGAAATGATGTTTTAATACCAGATGATAGAGAAATCCCAGAGTACTCTATTTTTGGAACCTGACAAAGAAGGACCCCCTCATCTGCCTTGCTCTAGTAAGTGAACCAGGGGATAGTAATTTTTTAGATCATTCAGGAAAATATAATGAGATTAGTTAAGTACTGTTCTTCTGTATCTATGTGAATCTTTTCATCTGTGTTTTTTAATATTTCCTGTTATTGAAACTTAGGTGTTTATTGTAAATTGATATTTAATATTTTCATGTTCTTTTATTACTTGTTATTAAATATATTTAAACCTTTCATTGTGGCTCATCCTTTAGAGAATATTTTAACCTTTGAGAGTACCTGTATCTTTTTTTGTGACTCTTTGGCCACTCCTGAAAGCCTTACAGCACTGGGCAAACTCTATAATTTGTATTAATATTAATTTCACTCAGTATAATTGGGTACCCTTGTAAGACCCTTAGAGTAGCTGGCTTTGGAGTGTCTGGTAGCAATGTAACTACCTTATAGTCTGGGCAAAGGGGGGCATAGCTAGTAAATCTGTGCAAGCTGTGTGTGTGTGTGTGTGTGTGTGTGTGTGTGTGTGTGTGTGTGTGTGTGTGTGTGTGTGTGTGTGTAAATCAAATCTCCAAGACTGTGTGTGTCAGCTGCTTGGAGCAGGGACACAAAGCACTGGTTTCACAAAGAGGGTGCTAGAGGACTTGGCTTGGACACTCAGCTGAGGACTCAGCTGTACACCTGTGCCAGTGGGGAGTCTGACTGGGGCCCTGGAGAATGAGAGAGAGAGAGAAATCCAGACCCCAGACTGAGTGTGTTCCCTGTGTGCTGTTAAGGGAAATTGTGCTTGATGCAGAGAGCTCCATCTGGAAATACTGTGTGTATATATTTTGTTCTAAGTGAACGTCCCTCTCCAGTGTCATTGGTGGGGATTCAGGCTCCTTGATTACTGGCTCAGAGTGGGGACATCACATTTCGGTGGCAGTAGTGGGATATTAATTGAACTTCTGTAGCCTATAAGCAGATGTCACTGAAGGTGTGTGTATTTTCAGCAGCCATAAGGTAAACATTCAGAGTTTCATTTCATTTTTTTTTGTTAGTGTAGTTTAGTCAGCAGAGGATTATGGTAAGCTGACAAAGAACCAGTTGGCTGAGGTATGTGAAGCCAAAGGACTGGTGCATGTTAACCTGACTAAAGAGGAAATGATTTCAGACAGGAGGAGTAGCATCAACATGAGTGGGAGATCTTGACTCTTCACCAGGCTCATGGAGGTAATGGGGAAGGGAATAACCGAACCCCAGAAGCAATAAAGGTCAGTAAATTTGAAAAGCTGGTATCAGACTGTTGAACATAGAGCTACAAGTAAATACAAATAATGTTCTGAACAAACATATAGAAACAAAAGAAGGTAAATTTATTTAACAATTTTTATTTCTTAAGTTGTTAAAGTGGGGAAGAATGTGGTAACAGCTTAAAAATTGACAATAGTGAAGTTCAAATTGAAGGATTTATTATGCACCAAACATTAATAGTCTGAAATTTAGGTATTTGAAGCCTTTACACAGTATAAATAACTGAGAAAACATTTCCAGGATAACAGAGTCACTGTTGCAATTTAATATTTCCAGTGAAATGTGTGATAGTAAACCCCATGATGTTGTAAGTAGATTTGTAATTCAAAAGTGGATGAATTTTTGTAACTTCACAAGTTTTTGATGGCATGAAAGTTTAAATGTTTGAGTAAAATGTATTGTATAATTACTGGGTTTGTATTATGCGTGTTGCTAATTCACTTAGACTATCGGGCACGTTTTTCAAGCTGAACTTTACACTGACATCTGTTAGGCTGGGATGTAAACATACTTCAGGAGGCCTTCTACTGTACACCTGTAGTGTTCTTCCTGAGAGCCTTGTTTAAAATGTTGCTGTGTAGCTGTTTAGTGCAGAGACTTAAGACAGTGGGCTTCATCTTGTAGTATTGGGTTGGGTTTGATTAGCTCAGCCTTCATTTGCATACAGTATGACCCAACCATAAAATTGCACAGGGTCTTTTCTTATGTACAATTACGTTTGAGAAAGATGTTTTGTATTATTAAATGATCGATGTTCATATTGCAGTTCCTGTTTGTATTGTACTAACATACCTTTAATTTCTCTATAAACTGGCTAAAATTTCTTTAAATATTAAATCATTGTCACATAACTTTTATCTATTCTTAACCAGTGTGTTCATATTATCTCTAATTTGATATAATTAATCAAACTGTAGGGTTTTTTTAAAGAATGTAAAATTATTGTTCTTAAAATGTTTTGTATTACTTAGGAGCTCTTCACTTCTGACCTCTGCTGAAAATGGGCTCCTACCCAGTAGGACTCTCTTGGCAATCAAATGTCAATAAACAAACAAATAAATAAATAAATGTGAAGAAAGAAACCCTGAACCTCAGTGTGAGCAGGTGAGGTGCTGTCTCCTGGTGTGAGCAGGTGAGGTGCTGTCTCCTGCCAGGCACAGTTAGAACAGATATTATGGGTAGGCAGTAGGTTTCTCCTGCCAGGCACAGTTAGAACAGATATTATGGGTAGGCAGTAGGTTTGGGGGCTGGCGGTAGATGAGATGATTGGCCCTACTGTTTGCCTGTTTGCAGTTGTAATTTAGGAATCAGAGGACCAATGTGTATTTGGATAACGTAAGCTGGAATGCTACAAACTGTAACTGCTGTTTATGTGAGGGGGAAAAAAATCAATCAACGTAGACATTATATATATATTTATTTATTTACTGATTCTGTCAGGGTCAAACCAGATACTTTGGCTAGGAAATGGGTGTAGGGCTTGTCTGTAGTTTTGCAGAAACAATGCGTATTTAGATGAAGCACGCTGGAACACAAGTTGTGTTTACTGTTTGTGTCAGACAAAAAGCATTAATATAACCATTACTATTATCTTGGCAGGATCAAACCAGGTAGTATGGGCAGGCGGTGGGCATGGAAGCTGTCTGCGGATGAAAATTTGCCTTCTGGCTAAGATCAAGAATTGAAAACAATTGGGCCTGTTGTTTGCTGCTGTAATTTTAACCTTGCAGGACTAATGTGTATTTGGGTGATGCAAGCTGGAATACAAACAAAGTACTGTTTCTGTAAGACAAAAACACAGTAATGCAACCACTTTTTTATCCAGGCAGGGTCAAACCAGATATTATGGGTAGGCAGTAGGCATGATGGCTGCCTGTAGATGAAATGATTTGTGGCTGTTTGCTATGGTAATTCTCTCTTTGTAGGATTTTTGTGTATTTAGGTGAAATAAGGATGCACAAGCCAGTGCATTTCTTTGTGCCGGTCCCAAGCCCTGATAAATGGGAAGGGTTGCGTCAGGAAGGGCATCCGGCGTAAAATTTTGCCAAATCATACATGCAGACAACAGTATAGAAATACATACCGGATCGGTCGAGGCCTGGGTTAACAACGACTGCCACCAGTACTGTTTGCCAACAGGGTGCTGGCGGAAATTGGGCTACTGATGGCCGAAGGAGGAGAAGAGGGGGAAGGCATGCCCGAAAGCAGGTAAAGGCTAGGACTGTGATAGTGAGGGTCGGAACTTTTAATGTTGGCAGTATGACTGGTATAGGGAGAGAGCTAGCTGATATGATGGACCGAAGGAAGGTTGGTATATTGTGTGTGCAAGAGACCAGATGGAAGGGGAGCAAGGCTAGGTGTATCGGAGGTGGTTTCAAATTGTTTTATCATTGTGTGGATGGGAGGAGAAATGGCGTAGGCATTATCCTGAAGGAACAGTATGCTAAGAGTGTTTTGGAGGTGAAAAGAGTGCCAGATAGAGTGATGTTTATGAAGCTGGAAATTGATGGTGTAATGATGAATGTTGTTAGTGCATATGCTCCACAAGTTAGGTGTGCGATGGATAAGAAAGAAACATTTTGGTGTGAGTTGGATGAAGTGGTGATGACTGTACCAAGGGTGAGAGACTGGTGATTGGAGCAGATTTCAATGGGCATGTTGATGAAGGGAACAGAGGGGATGAGGAAGTGATGGGTAGGTATGGTGTTAAGCAAAGGAATGCAGAAGGTCAGATGGTAGTGGATTTTGCTAAAAGGATGGACATGGCTGTGATGAATACGTATTTTAACAAGAGGGAGGAGCATAGGGTGGCATACAAGAGTGGAGGAAGATGCACACAGGCGGATTATATCTTATGTAGAAGGCCTAGTCTGAAGGAGATTGGAGACTGTAAAGTGGTGGCAGGGGAAAGTGTAGTTAGGCAGCATAAGATGGTGGTTTGTAGGATGACATTGGTGATCAAGAAGAGGAGGATGAGTGTGAGGGCAGCACCAAGGATCAAATGGTGGAAAATGAAAAAGGGTAATTATGAGGTGATGTTCAGGAAGAATTAAGACAGGCATTGGGTGGCAGTGAAGAGTTACCGAATAGCTGGGTAACTACAGCAGAGCTAGTAAGAGAGATATCTAGAAAGGTGCTTGGTGTGACATCTGGAAAGAGGAAGGAGGACAAGGAGACCTGGTGGTGGAATGAAGAAGTACAGGAAAGTATACAGAGAAAGAGGTTGGCGAAGAAGAAGTGGGATTGTCAAAGAGATGAAGAAAGTAGACAAAAGTATAAGAAGATGAGGTGCATGGCAAAGAGAGAGGTGGCGAAGGCTAAGGATAAGGCATATGAAGAGTTGTATAAAAGGTTGGACGCTAAGGAGGGAGAAAAGGACCTGTACCGATTGGCTAGACAGAGGGACCGAGCTAGTAAAGATGTGCAGCAGGTAAGGGTGATAAAGGATAATGAGGGAAACGAACTCACAAGCGAGGAGGGTGTATTGAGCAGATGGAAAGAGTACTTTGAGGGGCTGATGAATGAAGAGAATGAGAGGGAGAGAAGGTTGGATGATGTGCGGATAGTGAATCATGAAGTGCAGTGGATTAGCAAGGAGGAAGTAAGGATAGCTATGAAGAGGATGAAGAACGCAAAGGTTGTTGGTCCAGATGACAAACCTGTGGAAGCATGGAGGTGTTTAGGTGAAATGGCAGTGGAATTTTTAACTAGATTGTTTAATGAAATATTGGAAAGTGAGAGGATGCCTTAGGAATGGAGAATTTAAGAATAAGGGTGATGTGCAGAGCTGTAGTAACTACAGAGGGATTAAACTGATCAGTCACAGCATGAAGTTATGGGAAAGAGTAGTGGAAGCTAGGTTAAGAAGGGAGGTGATGATTAGTGATCAGCAGTATGGTTTCATGCCAGGAAAGAGCACTACAGATGAGATGTTTGCTCTGAAAGTGTTGATGGAGAAGTACAGAGAAGGTCAGAAGGAGGTGCATTGTGTCTTTGTGGATTTAGAGAAAGCATATGACAGGGTGCCTAGAGAGGAGTTGTGGTATTGTATGAGGAAGTCGGGAGTGTCAGAGAAGTATGTAAGAGTGGTACAGGATATGTACGAGGGTAGTGTGACAGCGGTAAGGTCTGCGGTGGGAGTGACTGATGCGTTTAAGGTGGAGGTGGGATTACATCAAGGATCAGCTCTGGGCCCTTTCTTATTTGCAATGGTGATGGACAGGTTGACAGACGAGATCAGACAGAGTCCCGTGGACTATGATGTTTGCAGATGACATTGTGATCTGTAGTGAGAGTAGGGAACAGGTGGAGGAGACCCTGGAGAGGTGGAGATATGCTCTAGAGAGAAGAGGAATGAAGGTCAGCAGGACTAAGACAGAATATATGTGTGTGAATGAGAGGGAGGATAGAGGAATGGTGAGGATGCAGGGAGTAGAGGTGGCGAAGGTGGATGAGTTTAAGTACTTGGGTTCAACAGTTCAGAGTAATGGTGAGTGTGGAAGAGAGGTGAAGAAGAGAGTACAGGCAGGATGGAGTAGTTGGAGAAGAGTGTCAGGAGTGATTTGTGACATACGACTACCAGTAAGAGTGAAAGGGAAGGTTTACAAGAGGGTAGTGAGACCAGCTATGTTATATGGGTTGGAGACAGTGGCATTGACAAAAAGGCAGTAGTCAGAGCTTGACGTGGCAGAGTTGAAGATGTTAAGATTTGCACTGGGTGTGACGAGGATGGACAGGATTAGGAATAAGTATATTAGTGGGTCAGCCCAGGTTGGAGGGTTTGGAGACAAAGCCAGAGAGTCAAGATTACGTTGGTTTGGACATGTGCTGAGGAGGGATGCAGAGTATATTGGGAAAAATATGCTAAGGATGAAGCTGCCAGGTAACAAGAAAAGAGGGAGGCCTAAGATAAGGTTTATGGATGTGATGAGAGAGGACATGTAGGTGGTTGGTGTGACAGAGCAAGATGCAGAGGACAGGAAGAAATGGAAACAGATGATCCACTGTGGCGACCCCTAAGGGGAGCAGCCGAAAGAAGAAGAAGTTAGAATACAAAATGTGACTTCTGTTTCTTTCTAACAAAAATACATTAACTAAGTCATTGTTTTTTATCCTGCTTATGAGACAAAAAGGCATTAATGTAATATATATATTGTTTTATTCTGGCAAGGTCAAATCAGATATGAGCAAGTAGTGACTATGGAGGATTTCTGTGGGTAGAAACAAGTGGCCTGATTGTTGTACTGCTGAATTTTCAGAATGTGTATTTGAATGACACACGTTGGGACACTGGGGCTATTATTTCTATGAGACAAAAATGAATTAATTTGACAATTTTCCTTTTAGCCTGGCATGATCAAATGAGATACCACAAATTTATCTCCTCTCTCTTCCTGGATTTCTCAAAGGCCTTTGATACTGTTTCTCACCCTCTACTATTAAACAAACTGTCTAACCTCAATTTCTCCCCAGCTACAGTAGCATGATTTGATAGCTATCTTACTGATAGACTTCAGTCAGTGAAATGGGATACTGCTGTATCCTCTCTCCTTCCAATATAAATGGATCAAGGATCTCTTCTAGGGCCATTACTTTTTAAACGTTTTCACCAACTTACTCCATACCTCCTGCCCACACTCATCTATTATCCAATATGCAGATGACTCCACAGTGATAACAATAGCAAACTCACCCTCTGAACTCTTAACCACTACCCAGTCTTCCTTTAATTCATTGGAAACATGGCTCTCCAACAATCAACTTATCCTCAACCCCCCCCCAAAAAAAAAATAGAAATACTACTTTTACTCCCAAAAACACTCCATCATGCGAGGTCTTCCTTTTCTATCCTTTCCTTTAACAACACCCCTATAGAAGTAGAGTCTAGCACAAAACTCCTTGGTGTAACAGTTGATGATCAATTAAAATTTGATCTTCACATAAATAATTGCATTAGTAAAACTCACCACAAACTAGGTTTATTATACAGAAACAAACAATTTCTCACACAAGAAGCTAGATCTGCTCATGCTCACCTTCTTCCCTGTTTAACTTCCTGCTCACAGTCCTCACTAACCTAAACTCCTCTCTTCTCACAAGACTAGTCTACTTACCACAAAATAGCTAAATTTGCTACTCAGCAATCCTACAAATCCCATCACTGTCTCTCTTAAAGTGCTTGAACTGCCTCACCTCCTGCTCCTTTCTCAGCTCCAAACCATAAACTCTATTCTCTATCAGCCTTCTTATTGTCCAGCCTTACACTCTGTCATCTCCCATTATGCTCCCACAAGAAACCTATGCAGCTCTACCCAAGACTTATTAACTATCTATAACCCCAGGTCTAAAGCAGGGTGCAGCTTATATAGCTACTACTCCTCTATTGCGTGGAACAGACTCCCGCTAGAAATTCGAATACTCACACATCCCAAACAATTTAAATTAACCTTAAAAGAATATTTTAAAGGACAATGGATCTGCCATTGCTCCAACCCTCTGTGAAAACACTAATGTATACCAACTTGCCCTGTTACTTTGATCCCCACTACTATCCTATACTATTAACTGCAGTATAAAAAATGGTTTAAATTCTTTATGCTTTCTGATTTGGATCCTGCAAAACTTGTAAAAATGTTGTTTAACTAAGTACTTTTGCTGCTATATAGTTGTTTGACATGTACCATTACTTCCTATACTATTGTATAAAGTAATAACATTAACTGTAAAAACCGGAGCTTTTCTCCCCGGGCCTTTGCTGAAAAAGGGCTTCGGCTCAGTCAGACATTCCCGGTCAACAAATGTAAAATAAAACAAGTAAATAAAATGAAAATATAGCTAGGCAATGAGTATGACAGCTATCTCTGGATGAAACTATTGGCTGTTCCTTTTGCTGTTGTATTTCTGGATTTACACGATTAAAGTTTATTTGGGTGAAGTAAACTAGAATACAATGTTTGACTACTGTTAGTGTGTGACAAAAATACATTAACAAAGCCATTGTTTTTTGGTTTGTTTTTTTTTCTTTTTGTTATACACTGGCAGGGTCAACCCAGATACCTTGGCAAAGAAATGGCTATATGGGGTGTCTGTAGATTTGCAGAAATAATTTGTATTTGGGTGAATCAAACTGGAGGACAAGCTGTGTTTACTGTTAGTGTGAGATGAAAACCATTTTTTTATTATTGTGGGGTCAGACCAAATATTATGGGTAGGCATTATGCATAAGGACTGTCTAAAAACTGGCCCTGCTGTTTACTGTTGTAATTCTAATTTGCAGGATTAATGTATATTTTAGCGAATCAAGCTGGAATACAAACTGTGGCTACTGTTTACATGAAGCAAAAATAGATTAATACAACAGTTATTTTTATAACAATCAAGCACCTGAGATGTACGTAGTCAACAGTGTGGCTGTAACTGCTTCCTGGGGGACACTGGCAGTGAATGGAGGTCACCTGCTGCTGTTTGCTCAGTTTATACTATTAACTGTCTTTGTCTTTTCAGGACTAATAAAAAGTATGTGTGTGAAGTCAGGTGGATTTATTTTAAGAGAATGAGTGTTAAAATGCATTCAGAGCTCACAGCAGTCCCAGATTTATCAAGACTGTCACTGATTTTGCCTCATACTTTACTCTTACTTCTTAAATGTGTTGTTTCCTGGTAAATCATTAGGATTGCAGTCACTAAGTATTGAGAGTCATTTGAATTTCAGACTTCATGTTCTTCAGTATTGCATACATAGGTGGCATTATTAGGAGGTCTGAGAATCATTTAGCAGTTTACATAGTATTTGTCTATCTTCTAGTGTCTAAGTAAGATGTATGTGAAAGCAATCAGTCGTCATTGTGGCGGAGTGAGTAATGTTGCCTTCTCACAGAGCTTGGTTCTCTCATTGAGTTTATGGAGTCTGCATGTCTTTCCTGTCCCTGTCTTGATTTTATACAGGTATTCTGTTTCCTAGCAACACCCCAAAGAGCTGCCACAGGTGAATTGGTATTCCTCCAATTGACCTGTAAGTAAGGAGGCAGTGTGTGTGTGTGTGTGTGTGTGTGTGTGTGTGTGTGTGTGTGTGTGTGTGTGTGTGTGTGTGTGTGTGTGTGTCTATCTGTATGCTTGTGCCTTGTGTGTATGTGAACTTCAAATATAGGTGCAAAACAGCCTAAAGGAGGTCTTTTTTAATATACAGGAGATAAAATCAGTGACTTTCTGCTGAGTTTTGTGCACAGATGAATGGAATGGCACAATTTACTATTTTTCTGCTGACAGTGAGTAAATGTTATTATTATTATTTTAACAATAAAGCTGACAGTGATCAACCAGGAATTTTTTGTGGTATTTCTGGCTTTGTAGTTTATGTGGGTAGCTGAGGTATTGATTCATGCCTCTCAACTGTCTAGATTTTTGCAGAATGTCCAGATTTTTGCCTCATATTTTTGGCCCGTTCCTCATAAAATTTTGGTTTTCTGACAAGTCATTGGCAAATCGTTGAGAATTGAAGTCAGAAAATAATGACAGACATTTGAGTTTCAGACTTCATACCCTTCGGAAAATTCATGATAATGCAAAAACCTGCTATTCTATCAATTTTTCTAAATTTGTAAGAGCAATATTTAAAATTTGTCCCTATTTTGGGGTTTTGCCCAGATCAGTTGCTCTAAGAAGTTGAGAGCTATGGTTAATATTATTAATTTTACAATGATGCTGGCAGTGATCAACCAGATATTTTTGACAATATTTCTCTGTCTTTCTGATTTGTGTGGAGCAGCTTGGATTGGAATACCTTAATGTGTGGCGACTGTGGGTGAAATATTACATGGCCATTAGATATGTTGTCTGTAACTCTTGGAGTTGGCTGGATGAAACTTTAAACAGTTTAACCAGTCACTATTTCGCTTTGCAGGACTAGTGTACCTTTGAGAGAAGTAAGATGGACTTAACTGGGCAGCCGATATGCACAGACATAGTAAGTATAACTGCCGTGGTCATCTTCTTCGGAAGAAAATGAGTAACTGTCTGCTGATATTTTATTATTTTGGTTTTACAGGACGAGTATGCTTATGTGAAGCAATATGCAGTATTTTAATGTGTGACAACCGTCTGTTTGGTACAAAAGTGAAATAAATTACAAAGTCTTCTTTTATTACAATCACATGTCAGAATTGTACATACAAGTGACTATAACTACTTGGTGGGGGTTGTCTATATGAAAGTTACTGACCCTGTTGTCACTTGCTCAGTTTAAAAGTCATCTCTTATTTTTTGAGAGATAAATGTATCACAATATCTAGACCAGAACTTCTGGGGGCTGGGAGCTCCTCACACACCAGAGCTATATAACTGGATTTTGAAATGGGCTTAAGAGTCGTCTGTGCCACAAATCCAATCTAGTGTAAAACCAGTCCTACCTATAGGTGCACTCAGAAGGTCACTGTACTTAACATGGCCGGGATGGGGACGGTGTCATTATTTCTTTAACATTCCTCTCAAATCTCAGAAGTGACTATATTGTGTGTTGGGCTGGAGACAATATGTGGTCATTATTTCTTTAACCTTCATAGGGGTGCATGGAAGGTCACTGTAGCTTGTATGACAGCATTGCACAGTCTAAAAGTAACATTTCGGGGACATTATTCTAATTATTATTTTTTCACTTTCCCCACAAACATTTAATGCATGTACAGGTGGCTAGCTTTTGTGGGAGAGTAAATGAGCATGGTGTTTATATATGTCTGATAGCAAATATGTTATGTTGTATTTCTTTTTTAGTTTTGTCTCAGTATGACATCAGAAGGATACACAGAAAGTGTCTGTCTTTTGAAGGTAGGGGACGAGGAGACATGCTGCATATAAAAATGACAACAACAGTTTGAAATGTTTGACTGTGGGCATTTGTGCCTTGATTTTAATTCCAAATCAACACCAGAGAGGATACACAGAAGGTGACTAGCTATTCCCAGATATGATATGTATATCCTCACAAGCATATGTCTTCTCAGTTTATTTATTTTATTTTTTTATTTTACATTTGTTAACCGGGCTAGTCCAACTGGATACATGTCCATTTTCAGTGGAGGCCCGAGGAGAAAAGCTCCGCTATCTAACAGCATGATAATCAAACAGTCTTTACAAAATACATAAGGTATTACACGCATGAGAAGAAAAGTAAATACACAATTCAAAAATTAAAGCATGAAAAATATGTACACAGTAAAAAAATTTTCAAGCACAGAAAATACTTTGGGCATTTTAATGACAATATGAGGAAAGTACATAAAGATAATAGGAGGTAAAGCTTTTACTTGAGTATTGGAAAGGGTAGAATAAGACAGGATACACTAGGATGTTTAAAAGTAAGCAGTAGAATATGGAGGAGGGTATAGTTACAAGATTAGAGAGAGCATTTCTTAGTAGAATAGCTTAGAGCTGGGAGAAAGAAAGATGTATGCAAGAGTAGTGAGGAGCAGAAAGATCAGCTTGGGTAGTTGCATGAGCATGGTGTTTGGTCAACATTAAAACTTGGATGTAGCTTATTTCTTCCTTGAAATAAAAAAATAAGATTGAATTTCTTTTTCATACAACTGACTTTGGCATACCTCTCAACCTGGAAACATCAAAAATCTGGACAAGGCCCATGAGAAATAGGTACAAATCTGTGCACTGATTAACATAACATTTGCATACATAATTAAGTAACCCCTCCCACTCCAGTGGA